>NC_056751.1:133779899-134047802 GCF_019279795.1 Protopterus annectens
TATTCTTAACATTTTGTGTGTTTGGGGGGTTGCATATTTGTTGGTGGAAAGAGCGGGTGATATAAAGCTGTAAAACGATCGTCTTTCGATTTGTTTTTCTTAAGAGGTAGGGTATGCATGCATATGTGTGTGTGTGTGTGTGTGTGTGTGTGTGTGTGGTGTGGGGGTTCGATGTTATTATTTCTGTTTAAATTAGTATATGCTGATTTACAGTACTAATGGTATAACAGGGGTCACATTTTTTGGGGATGTAAATTGAGAATCAAACATTTTTTGATATATCTATTTAATTGATGCCTGGTAGGTGTGGTGGTAGTCTGTGTATGAAAGTGACTTACCCTTGTTGTTGTGTGTATATGTGTTTTTGTGTGTATATGTGTTTTTGTGTGTGTGTGTGTGTGTGTGTGTGTGTGTGTGTGTGTGTGTGTGTGTGTGTGTGTGTGTGCAGATTATAATGGATTGATTCTGGCAGCCACCAGGGCCCTGGCCTCATTTTACCAGTTTAATCTAGTAAATCATTTAGGAGTGTAGGATTGCAGTCAGTTTACAGGGCTATCATGCATTTGTATACATTAAGTTGGAATATTTATTTTGTGGCTAATGTTGTATTAAAACTGTATCTGATTTCACTGACTGTCCCTAACTTTGCTTCATACTTTTTTGCTGGCAAGTAAGTTAGGATTGTAGTCAATAAATGTGTGTGTGTATATGTGTGTATGTGGGTGGGTGTGGAGGTTGCTGTGGCTGAAGTTAATGTTCTTTCCTATTTGCTCATCCGGCATTAATAGGACCAAACTGCATTTGTAGAAGGTAAGTTGGACTATTTATTCTCTGGCTTCTCTTTTTGTGTGTACTAAAGTTGAAACTGTTCTGAGATTTACAGACTACCCGAATTTTGCTTCATATCTTTGGTCTGGTAAAGAACTTAGGATTGTAGTCACTAAATTGGGGGAAGGTCTGGCTATGGCTGAAGACAACTTACTGTTGTTATGTGCTCAACTTCATGTGCAACTTTACAAGAGTAATATGCATTTGTATAAAATGAGATTATTCATTGTGTGGCTACAGTTTTGTTGAAACTGACCCTGATTTCACAGCACGTCCCTGTATTAACTTCATATTTTTGGCCTTGCAATTAAACAGGATTGCAGTCAATGAAATGGAAGTCTGGCTGTTTTTGAAGTCAACTTATTCTCTTGTTGAACTCTGCTCATCTGGTTTTATAATGACCAGTCATTTGTATGAAATAATTTTGAATTCTTAATCTCTGGCTACTGTTTTGTGTCTATTGAAGTTGAAATTGTGATTTCACAGAATACCCTGACTTCATTTCTTTAGTCTGGCAAAAAATTGAGGATTGTAATTATTGAATGGGACGCTAGCTTTGGCTTGAGGCAACCTTCCCTTTTATTGTTTGCTCAATCTCATGTCTGGCTTTACAGGAATTCATATGCAGTAAGTCAGAATATTTACTTTGTGTTTACTGTTTTGTGAAAATTATCCCTGATTTCACAGGCATTCCTTGACATTGCTTCAGTTTTTTAGCTTGCAAATAATTGAGGATAGCAGTCACTAAATGAGGGGAGGATTTTGCTTTGAATGAAGGCAACTTAGTCTGATGGCATTTACTCAGTTTAACAGAGGTGTAGCTAGAGTGGGGCAAAGGAGGCAGATGCCCCAGCTACAATCTGTAAAGAGGGATGTCACAAACAGCCTTCAATACATTACTAGCATTTTCAAGGTTTTTTTTTATTTCTTTTTTTTTTCCTTTGCTCATCCTCAACTTAAAGTTGGGGTAGAGCACCAGGTGTATAAATATCTAGTTACAAGCTACACCAACTTAAAACATCTTGAAATTTTTATGAATTCAATAACAAATCCTTCGTCAATATATTGAAAGCTGTTAGTTGTTCTTCCACTCAGTGAAGCAGTCAGTACTTTTAATACCTTATTCCTAAATAGTCTACACAGCCATGACCACTCCACAAAAAAGTATGAAGATTAACCACTGACCACGGCTCACTGCCAGACAAAGACTAAATTTCTTAACAGAGACAAAGCTTAGAAAGAATGGCTTAAATGTATAACTCCCCATAGTCAACAACTTTGTGGATCATTACACAATCTGAGTAAAACATGTTAACCTAGATAAAAAAAAATGTTATACCCATCTACAAATTCAACACAAAATGACTCCCACAAAATTCTTGATATCAGTTTGTAAACTATTACATGTGGGCTCAAATAAGAAACCTAGCCTTTCTCCTAATAACTCTTCACTAGAACTTGCTACCTCTTTCAATATCTACTTGATGGAAAGCTTTGCCTCCCTAACTAATATCTTTTCAGCTCCATCTAGTGCTTCCACCACCCCCATAATAACACCCAGTCCTGACATTTGTGTGATCAACAAGTTAGAGCAAAACCAACATTCTGTGTACACCACACACACTACCACTTTCTTTATCCCTTCCACCTTCCACACATGAAAGTAATTCACCCTCTATATCCTTTGCTAGCAACTTCCACATAAGACCTGACTCTATATAAATGATAAAAAAAAAAATTCTACTTAAAGTCAAGCCTTGCTCCACTGTAGCTGACAACCTCCCACCTGAATACGTAAAGATAGCTGATGATGCCGTAGTATACCCAGTCCCTGTCCTTATCAGTAGATGAATCCTGTGTACCCTCACTATGGAAAAAAAATTCCTATATTATCCCACTTCATAAAGGTGGCATCTCATGGTGACTCAGGCAAGCTTATTTCCTCCATATTCCTTGACCTGTACATTTTCTCACCCTAAACACATGTACATGTTATCTCAACATGGACAATCTCCTTCCTCGTTACTGTGGTTTAATAATTATTTAACTGACAGGCTGTATAGTCTGTAAAATACAAGAATATCTCCCTCCCTTTCACATCTTCACTGGTGTACCCCAAAGGCTCTATTCTTGGTCCCCTTTTCTTTAATATCTGTATCAGTGACCTCTATACCTCCATAGGTCCAGCATCTCTTATACAATATGCTGATGATTCCATGCTTATTTGTGCATCTAATAACCTTCCTCAATTCCTCCCTATTACACAAGAATGTTTTCCTCAGTTGAGAAGTGTCTCCATAATGCCCAGCTACTACTCAACTCTAAAAAAACAAAATAACTGCTATTTTTCCCCAAATCATACATGCCTGACATAGCATATTTCAAAATCTTTTCACTGAATAAAACTGCAATTGAAGTAGTCTCCCATAAAAACCTTCTTGGAGTGATTATAGATGATAAACTTAAATTTGACCAGCATGTTAAAAATAACATACAAAAACTTACCACAAATTAGGAATGCTCTACAGGCATAAAAACTTCCTTAACAATACCACCAAAACCACTGTTACCACTAACTACCTTCTGCCATTTCTCTTACATGGATCACCATTCCTAACCATCCTATTACAAATAGGCTGGAGTCATGCTATAATAAAGTTACAAAATTTGCCTCCAACAGACACCACCACATCCACCACTGTACTGCCTTTAAAGCATTGATGCGGCTTATCTCCACACACAGCATTATTCATAAATTATACAACGACCCCCCCCCCCCCATTAATATTCCAAAACGTGCACGCTGATTGGTCAGTGTGCACGTTGTAAATCAAAGACTTATACTAATGGAAAAAGGTCAGGTCGCCTGGACTTTTTTTTTTTTTTTTTTTTTTTACAGCAATGGAGAATGCAAGATCTCCGTTGCTTTTTAGAAACTGTCTCACTATGTTAAAGGAGTTTAACATAGCGAGACAGCTTTAAAAAAAGCAACAGAGATTCTCTGTTGCTTTTTTTAAAGCTGTCTCGCTATGTTAAACTCCTTTAACATAGCAAGACACTTTGTAAAAAGCAATGGAGATCTTGCTTTCTCCGTTGCTTCCACCCACAGCTCTGATGTACTGCATAAGCATATGCATGCTCAGTACATCAGAACTGCTGCAGAATACCAGACAGCTGCAGAAGGGCAGCACGGAGGCATTATACAATGCCATTATTTAAGAAAAATAAGTTTTTTTTTTCTTAAATAATGTCATTAGATATAATAACCCACACCTGGGTGTGGGTAATGCTGGATTTACCCACGGTTGTCTTTGTTTGGCCACTGGGGCTTCGCCCTCGTGACCAATCCACACCAACCGTGGGTAAATCCAGCATTACCCACACCCAGTCGTGGGTTATTGCTTGGCTTAAATCAATGACTGCTCTACTTTTATTCCTATTCTCCAAACCTACTACTTTAAAGGACCACTGTGATCTAATGAAGAACATCTTCTTGGAATATATAAACTCTCTACTCATACTCTGTCACTAAGAAATGGAATTATATCCTTCTGCAAATTAGATCTACCTCTAACCTCTCCATTTTCAAACATATACTAAAATACTGCCTATATAAGACATGTCTCTGCTCATGTACTCCCCCCCCCCCCCCCCAGATCAACTAGTGGCCCAGCATACTTCTTACTACTTTCTTATCTCCATAAATAGTCAAGCTATTTATTTGATAAAGGACAAATATTATTTTGCCTAGACTATATTATCTAGTCATTTCTGTTCCAAAGAGTGTACTCAGTGTCTTTAATGCCATCTCTATGAACTATAACATGTGAATTCTTTAACTATTGACAAGTTATTTTTTCAGCTTGTTATATAAATATTTGCACTATGTATGTAAAAGTCCATGCTGTATGAACTAAAGCTGTGAATTTTTTCACTTTGTTACTATGTTGTCTTCTGTTTGTATTAGGTTTTGTAATAACTTTATTTAACTGTGACTATATTATGTCAATCTGGAGCTTTCCTCCGTGGACCTCATCTGAAAATGGAATATTGTCACAGTCGGACATTCTTGATAAAAATATGTCAAATAGGAGTAATCTACATTTGCATGAAATAAGTCAGAATATTTATTTTGTGGCTACTGTTTTGTTTAAACTCTCCCCAGTTTCACAGACTGTCCATTATTTTGCTTCATATTTTTGTGCTGTCAAGTAACTGAGCATTGCAGTAAGTAAATAGCATATGGGGGAGGGCTGGCTGTAGCTGATAGGAGCTTGCACTCTTGTTTGCTCATCTGGGTGTAATAGGACCAGCCTGTATTAGCGTAAAATAAGTTGGAGCAGTCATTTTGCAGCTACTGTTTTGTATGTACCAAAGTTTAAATTGTTCCTGATTTACAGAATGCTCATTTTCTTTGGTGTAGAAATGAACTGAGAACTGCAGTCACTGTGTGTTGGATGGGGCTGACTGTGACCGAAAGCAACTTAGTCTTGTTTGTTCAACTGAGTATCTGGCTTTACAAGGATAGTATGTATTTGTATAAAATAAGTTAGAATACTTATTTTGTGGCTACTGCTTTGTTGAAACTTTCCTTTATTTCACAGAATGCCTCTGAGTTTGCTTTGTATTTTTGTCATTTCTTCCAAATTTGTAGTGTTCTGAGAAACTGTTGAGGACTGTAGTCAGTAAATGATTTAAATTTGAGTTTTCAAAATTTATCCTTCAGAAAATGTGATTAGTATGGAGAGTATTTTGGTGACAAAGCCATGATGAGAATATGGTTACAGAGGGAACTTTCATCAGTAATCGAGGTGAAAAGATTACTGAATGATTTAGCGAGAAAGAAAAGGGAACTGAGCAAGATGTCTAAGAAATGGAGGTACTTGACAAAGTGGGAAAGATGAGAACAACCATATGAGGATGTAGTTAGCAACTAAGAAGGGTTAGCAAATGTTATAAAATAATTAAGAAGAGAAGAGATTTGGAAGATAGATGTGATTTGTGTCGTGTGAGAATTAAGATAGTGTGGTGAGCGAATGAGATGTAGGGAGAAGTTGCGCAATCCTCGACTGAAGTGGACGGAAATAATTTTAGATGAGTAGTTATTAGATTACAGCAGTGGAGGGGGAAAGAATGAGGGGAGTATAAGGAACATAATACAGAAAGTGATATAACGTTTGTGCATGGTTAATGTGGGTTATGGTTACTATAGATTTTAAATATTATAATAGTTAAAATACCTTTTCCTTTTTTAAAATTGTGTTTCCTGTTTGTTGTGATGAAATTATATAGTCTGTTTTAGTTCTTTCAAATGTATGTAACAAATATTTTTCATGTTAAGAGCTGTAAATAAAGATGTCCTTCCATGTCACTGTTGCAGTATTCTTTACAATGGGGATCCCCTGCCAAGATGTCCGGTAAGTATACCAGGCTGTAATGTGTACACCGTACATCACACATATGCTTGCCGTGCATGGCATAGGGAATAAAGGTGATGTCTATATGTACCATCCTCAGAACTTCTTTGCCATCAGTACGAACACCATCTTAGATAATTGGTCTGAACTCTTGTTCATCTGCTATTTACCAGACCAATTAAAGATAAGTACCCTGTTGTTTTTTTTTTATTTTCTTATCTTTGTTTTGCCTTATTTCTGGTTGTTGGTTTCATGTCATTCAGAAAGGGGAAATGCCAGTACAGGAGACAGATCCCCTATAAAGATCATCATGACCAGTGTTTATTCTGTTTAGGTGCTTCCCACGACCATACATCTTGTGAGACTTGTGAAGCTTTCTTCCCTAAGTCATTGCTTAGTTGGCTTTTTTCCATTGCAATTTACTTAGAGAACCAATGACTTAAACTGTTGGCTAAGGACACTATGGAAGAATCATCCCAGCATGAGGGTCAGCCTTCTGCAAAAAAAAAAAAAAAAAAGACCAAGAAATCTTAGTCAGATTCTTTGGCTGTACCGCCTCCATTGGCTGTCTCTCTTGAGACTGGTAACAGCCTGGAGGACCATCTAGTTTCTTTCTCAGATTCCTCTGCTGCGACCGCTTTGTTGGCCGGCATGGATCCAACTCCACACACATCATGGAGGCCTTGCAGATGTCTGCTTTGGATGTACAGGGGGACCCACAGCTGGTTATTACAGAAGGGCCTAGGGGAGTTCCTCAGATAATAGTGAGGGAAGAGGTTTCAATTACCATTATAGAGTGTTGTCAAGGGTCAGAGCCTTCTAAATTTTTTAAGGTTGACATCCCACTTAAAAAGAAGCAGGAAACTAAACACATTTTGCCTGCTCCTAAGGATCCTCAGAGTGAATGGCAAAACTTCACTCAAGGTCTGTTTAATGCCCTTATGACTTTGAAGCCTGCACAGGGGGGTTCTGTTACTGACCCTCCTTGAACTTCTACCCCTCTTAAGAGGCTTTGGGAGAGGGATTCTTCTGATAATGATGGTAATTCTTATGATCTCCATTAGACTATGGTTCTGAGGAGGAAGAGTCTATCAGTCCTGACTGCTTTTGAGGAGATTTCATTTGGTGACACTTTTTCCAGAATGATGGAATTTTTCAAATGGGACTGTGTTTAGGTGTCTGATGCTCAGAAGAGGTACTATGAGCTTCTGCATATGGCATTTTCTAGGCCGTCTGCTGTTCCTCTGGTTCTTGCTGTCCTGTTGGATGCCTCTGCTCTTGCCTTGTTAGGGAAGTCCTCCCAAGTGGCTCACCATTTCATTAAATGCAGCTGATGCTTCATCTAGGGCTGCAGTTTTGGGGTCTGTTTTGTGGAGGTATTTCTGGTTCAGACTTCAGCCTTTGCCTAATGATATCAAGGTTAAACTGATGGATGTGCCAATGGATAATAAGCATTTGTTTGATGCTGCTGCTGCATTAAGTCCCTGCAAGAAAAGGGTAAGATCTTAGAGGAGTTGACACATATTTTTGTTTCACCTGTTTGAAAGTTTCAGAGGAATTACCCCAACAAGCCTGCTTTTTTCCATAGACAGTCTCGTTCTCCCCCCAGAGATAAAAAGGATGGTAGAAAGGCTAAGGCTACCCATACTCCTTCTACTCAGAAGCCTCCTTTTCCTGACAGCCAGGTGCTGTCTGATTGTCTTTGCCCTGTTCTTCTAAGTCACATTCCTCTTTCTCTACAACTTTCCCTGTCCCTTCCTTTTGGGGTTAAAAATCACCCATGAATCCTGGTTCTTTCCATCATTTGCCAGGGGTGTTGTATGATCTGGACCCCCCCCCTTTGGCCATTCCTCAGCTTCCTCATGAACAACTGCCCTTTTTTCCAGAGGTGCTTCATAGCCTGTTGGCTCAAGGAACAATTCAAGAAGTTCCAACCCCTCAGAGGGGGAAGGGGTTTTATTCCAGAATGTTCTTGGTCCCGAGTAAAGAAGGCACCTGAAGACCCATTCTGGACCTTTCTCAACTAAGTACCATTTTGAAATTTCCTTCCTTTTGGATGCTGTTCCTTCAAACCGTGTTTCCTCTGCTACTTCCTCAGGCTTTTCTAGTTTCCCTGTATCTCAAGCATGCTTGTCTTCACATCCCTATTCATCCCCCTTTTCAGGAAGTTTTCACGTTTCTCTGTTGGTTCCTGGCATTTTCATTTCTGTGCTTTGCCCTTTGGACTCTCTACTGCCCCAAGGGTCTTCACCATATGCCTTGCTCCTGTGATTGCTTTCTGCAGGTTAACGGGAATACAGGTCTTTCTTAAACTGGATGACCTGTTGGTTCAGACCTCCTCTACGGAGATATTACTTCAGCATCTACACTTTGCTGTTTCTGTTTTGCAAAGCATTTAATTCATGGTAATTTTCCAAAAGTCATTAATGACTCCTTCTCAGGATCATGTTTTTTTTAGGATGCAGGCTCCAAAATGTTCCAATGCTGACGTCTCTGCCTCCTCCCAAGGCTTTAACACTGACTGCTTTCTTTCAATCCCTTCAGTTACAGCCTGAGAGTTTCTCTGGGTTCTGGGTTTCATAGTTTCCACCATTCCTATGCTCCATCTAGCCAAACTCTACATGAGAAAGCTTCACTTGTTTCTAAAGTCAGTTTCAATTCAACATTCTCATCCTCTAGATTTTCTGGTTCCTCTACTTCCTTGCCTCAGGCTGGAACTTCAGTGGTGGATTTGTCAGTTATCCCTCAACACAGGGCTTCCTTTTGAATCTCCAATCCTCTCTCAGGAACTCTTATAGATGCCTCATCCGTGGGGAGGCTGCCTCCTTTAGTCCTTTGAAAGTGCAGGGCCTTTGGTCTCTTCGACAAAATAAGGACCATGTCACTGTCAAATAGATGAGAGCTCTTCTGGCTCTTCAGGCTTTTCATTCATTTTTCCTTCCAGGGCCCCTCAAAATTCTCATAGACAATACAACAGTGATGTGGTACGTCAAGAAGCAAGGGGGGCAAGGTCTTATCTCCTATACAGGGTAGCCCTTCAGGTTTGGGATTTGGCTATCCAGTATCAGGTGACCCTTCAGACATTTCCTCAGATAAAAACATAGTGGCAGATTCTTTGAGCAGGTCCATAATACAACACCGCAAGTGGATGCTTCACAGGGATATGTTTCTGGACATTGTCCACCAATGGGTACTTCTCAAGTAGATCTCTTTGCCTCTCCTCTGAACAGACATTTTCCTTTATTTTGTGCCAGAGTCCATGTTCTCTAGTCTGGAAGGTGGACACCCTCTCTTTTTCTTCAAATGGGATGTTTCTTTATGCCTTTCCTCCGCTTCCTCTCCTTCCAAAGGTCACATTCAAGATAAAACAGGATGCTTCCAAAATCTTGTTGGTGACTCCCTTTTGACCCAGACAAAATTGGTTCCCTCTTCTTCTGCATCTTGCTAAAAGCAATTATCACAAGTTACATCACAGGGTGGAACTACTCATACAAGTTAAGGGATCTCTTATTCATCCTCACTTCAGCATTCTTCAACTGACATTGTGGGTGATAGAATTTGATCCGCTACAGACATCTTTTTTCTGAGGATGTGTTCGGGTCCTGCAGGAGGCCACTAGTAAGAAATCTTCCTTATCCAAATAGAAGAGGTTTTCTCTTTGGTGTCTTTCTAACCTGGATCCACTCACTGTTAGGTGTGTGAATTGCGCAATGCTGGGTTGGCATATTCTTCTGTTAAGACCCACCTATAAACTCTCTCTCTCTCTGCTTGTCTGCCTTTAACTCCCCCTTTAGCCTTTAGATTTGAGGTCATGCTGTCCAAGCTGCAAACTCCTGTACTAATGCATTCTACGGGCACCTACAAGAATGCATGGATCATGCCATCCCAAGCAAAACCAAGACTCACTCCTCCAAGAAAAGGAAACCAGTCTGGTGAACTCCTGCCATAAACAAGCTATACAATAGAAGGAGGAAACTAGTACAGAAAGAGTAAAATCCCAAGAAGGGAAGACATCCCTGATCAGTATCAGCAAGAAACTATGATCCCTCATAAAATCATCCAAGGTGAGCTTTAAAGAAAAATTGCCAAGGACTCCAAAGATAACCACAAGGCATTCTTTAGCTATGTCAAGAATCTAAGTGGCAATACTCAGATCTGCTCAGAGTTAGTGCAGAATGGCACAAAATACACTGAACTGACCGATATTAACAACATCCTGGCAGACAGGTTCAGCGCAAACTTCACCCCTCTCTCACCCCCAAGAGGGTACATAACCATACCAGAAGAATGTAGAGTCCCTGAAATTACAGACACTCAGGTTAAAACAGCCCTCTCTAAAGTCAAAAACACAGAATCAATGGGACTGGACGGTGTCCCAGGCTGCATCCTACATGTGCTCAAAGATGAACTAACCCCTCATCTAAACACACTGTTCAAACTCAGCCTCCCCAAAGGCTACGTACCCATAGAGTGGCGCACAGCAGCGTTTATTCTGCTCCACAAAGGTGGATCCACAACAGACCCCAGGAACTATCGCCCTATAAGTTTGACTAGCTTGGTCTGCAAGGCTATGGAGCACATCATCATGGAACTCATTAACAGAGACATTGGGAACCTCCAAACACTGGACCCTACCCAGTTCGGCTTTGTTAAGGGCAGATCATGCCTCCTAAACCTGGTGGACTTCTTTGAGACAGTTAACAAGGCTATAGATGTGGGAAAGGTGGTACAAACAGCCTACCTAGACCTCGCAAAGGCCTTCAACACCATTCCCCATTTGGTATTATAAACAAGCTCACCAGCCCGAACATAAACCCCTACGTCACAGATGGGTTGCCAACTGGCTCACGGACAGAACTCACATGGTGAGAGTTGCGGGAGCTAGGACCGGCTCTAAATTGGTTACAAGTGGAGTTCCCCAGGGCTCAGTCCTAGGACCCCTCCTATTCAGCATATACTTCTCAGAGGTACAGGCAAACACAGGAGGGCTATGGCTGACCAAGTTCGCAGACGACTGCAAACTAGGGGCTATAATTGACTCTCTGGCTGACACGGACATCCTCCAAAAGGGTCTCACTCAGACAGATACCTGGTATCAAAATCATGGCTTCAAGCTAAATGCCAAAAAGTGCATAGTCATCCCCTTTGGAAAAAACAAAGTACCCACAAACTACCACATAAGTGGTAGTCCCCTAAATACGGAAGACATAATAAGGGATCTAGGGACCCAAGTAGATAGTAATCTCACCTTTGATAATCACATTGCCAAAGTGGTTAGAAAATCCATCTACGTGTCCCACCTAATCACAAAAGGGTTCACATCCAGATCAAAAGAGGTCATTGTGCCCCTCTACTCATCACTCATAAGACCCATCATAGTGTACAACGCCCCATTTGGGATGTACCTTACAAGACACCTGCAACAGCTGGAAAGACCACAGAAGTACCTCACCAAGAGGATCACTGGCCTCAAACAGATGCCCTATGCAGATCGACTGAAGAAATTACAGCTCTACTCGGTTGCATACCGCCTACTCAGAGGTGATCTCTGCCTGACATACAAGGCCATGTTCAACCCAGAATTGATGGACATGCTCCACCTAAAGAAAACCTTATCCCCGCGAGCCACACGCTCTAGGGATCTAAACTTCACCACAACAATAAATAGGATGTGCTGGAGGGATAGATTCCTGTCCCAGAGACTTCCCATGCTTTGGAACAAGATCCCAATCTACATTAGGCAGAGCTCCTCGCTAACACTCTTCAAAAGAAATCTTGACTAATGGATGGGAAACAGAAAGTGTACCTCGGGGATCACTTCAATGGCTCTGCTGGACAGAGGCACAGGGAACTAATCTAAGGGGGCGGCGAAAGCCAGCACATTCTGGCTAGGCTTATAAATGCCTTCGGGCAGATAGCCTAGTACCTACCTATGAACCTATGAACAGTTTCTTAAGGGCATCCTTCACATTAGGCCTCCGAGGAAACCTGTCCCTCCATCCTTGGACCTGAAATATGTTTTAGAAAAATTGATTCAGGCTCCTTTTGAGTCAGCTGTTTCAGCTTCCTTACAGCACTGTTGTTGGAAGACTGTTCTTTTCACCCTTATTTCTGCCAGACAGATGTCTAAGCTGCAAGCCCTTATGGCTGTTCCTCCTTTTTTTCAGTTTTCAATAATTAAAGACAAGGTGTCCCGTCGTATTAATCCTTCTTTTATGCCCAAGGTGGTTAATGAGTTGTCTCTTAATCAGTCTGTTCATTTGCCCACTTTTTCCCTTCTTTACAGTCTGCTAGTGAGAAGGTTTTGCACACCTTAGATTTGCATAGACAACTCAGATATTATTTGGACAAGACTAAAGCTTTTCATAAATCTGAACAGCGTTTTGTTTCTTTTCATCCTAGGTGTTTAGGTTTGGCTGTTTCCAAGCAAACTGTTTCTTCGTGGATATCTAAAGCCATTTATTTTTGTTGTTTTTTTCATGGGAAGAGCCGTCCTTCTTCTGTTAAGGCTCTTTCTACTAGGGCTGTGGCCTCTTCTGGTACTTTTTTCAAGGGTTTGGATACTAGTTCTATTCTTGAGGCAGCTACCTGGACTTCTATGCATACCTTTACCAAGCACTGTAAGTTGGATGTCATTTCTAGGGTTAGAGCTGGCTTTGCCAAGGCCATTCTCTATGGCTGACCCTTTCCCCTCCCAGTCTTCTTCCTGAGCTGTTGCACCCTCCCTATTGTAAAGAATATTGCAGCAGTGATATCGAAGGAGATAGTACAGCTGTGTAAAATGTTGCTATAACAGTAGATATCCTTCTCTTCACTGTTGCAGTATTCGCTCCCTCCCTCCTCCGCCGGTCCTTTTTCCTTCTGGATGTGCTTGTTACCTACTTATATCCTTGGACTGTAGTTCTTACTGGGGCTTTTCACTTCTCAGGATGGTACGTCTGGACGTCACCTTTATGCCCTGTGCTGTGCGTGGGGAGCATACGTGGGACGTATGGCATACCCATTACAACTTAAAGACGTTGGTATAATGGCCAGATGTCAGGCTGCCTGTGGCAGGGGATCGCTATTGTAAAGAATACTGCAACAGTGAAGAGAAGGATGTCTACTGTTATGATAAGATTTTACACAACTGTACTTTTTTCTGTCTTAAAAAGAAAATCTCTTACCCACTGGTCATTTGCTGCATTTAGATTTATAAATTTGCAGTGCTGTAGAATCTGGTGTAGAATTGCTGCAGTGAGATTTTGAAGACTTTAAGGGTAAAGGGATCACTTGGCGACTCTGTATAGGTAGCCTGCAATACTTTTCTCTTGTGCAGTGAACACATAATGCATAGGCAACTAGCAAGGTGATAGTTTTCCTGTCTATTCCATCACTAATCTAAGGAAAGATGGTTGTGTTTTTAAAAGCACTATTTTCATAGAATGAGGGACAGCCTTGGTTTCAACATTTCTGTACAAATAGGTATTTCAGAGTCAAAATAGGCCCATCCTATCACCAACAGCACCCCTTACCAGAGGAGTTTCCCAGGTGTCTCTACTCACCATACTTTTGTTTTCAATCTTTATTAACAAGCTGTCCTCTGATTTCCCTTACCTTCCTATAACTCTTTATACAGATGACATGGTTATTCTTCGATCCAGTCCCTCACATTCAGTTATTCAAACCCAGCTTCAGTCTGATCTCTGCTCCCTTAATTCTTGGTTAAACAACCGTAAGCTATTCCTAAACATGTCTAAAATAAAAGATATGATATTTGGAACCTCACAAAAGCTGAAAAAGACTCCTAACAATCTCAACATCGCTGATCTCAATGTTTGCCTAATAGAAACTACCACTTCATTTAAATACTTAGGCTTACAGCTAGATCAGTCACTTAACTTCCAAAGCCACATTGAAAATACAAGGAAAAAGACCAGCTGTCTTTTATTCTGGTCCACAAAAATACCTCCCTTTCTCTCCAGACCAGCTAGAGCAACAATAGGCAAAGGAGCCATCCTTGCTCATCTTGAATAAGGGTTCCCCATCATAGCCACAGCCTCTAAAAATCTCATCCACTCTGCAGTCCATTGAAAACAAAATCTGCCAATTCATTTCCAGTTTCTCCTCATAGGAAAACCAGTGTGTCATCCTCTCTAAGGTCATATGGCTACAAGTCTCCTACACAGTTGAGCTACTCCTAAGATCTCTTGTTTTCAAACTACTTCATCCAGGTGTCTTATCCACCTCTTGCAGCCAAACTCCATAATAAAAATAACCCCCTACAAACCCACAACCTCTCCCAGTTAACTTCCTCACCCCAGACACCCCAAACCAGACTGCAGTTTACTGACCTTTCCTTCTCCATTCTTGCACCCAAACTCTGGCAATCCTTCCCACTTCACTTTAAATAAGGCTCCTCTTTCCTCTCTTCTTTACCCACCATCAGAGCTGAACTCAAAGGACACCTTCATCAAAAGTCTGACTGCAAGTGTTTTTCCACTGGACACATAACCTACCTCTCTCCTCACCTGCATCACTTCTACTTTGGCCCTCTGTTATCAGCTGCTGTTGCTGCTGCTTCCCTCTTTTATTTACTTCTAAAATTAATTCACATTTGATTTTCTACTCTGCTAATATTATTTATATATTGTATCAGTTGTCTTTCTTGTTTGTGAATCTCCCTACCCAGGCTGTGCCTGCAAATGGTGTATAAATGGTGTCAATTTTCTTTAATTCCTCAACAGTTGGGTTTGGATCTGACTCGGCCATTATTTTAGCTTGTGACCCCTAAAAAACTTTCAATCTCCTCCCTTGCAAATAATGCACAAAATCCTAACATACCCCAGATCTCATTTGCCGCTTTTACGTTTGAATGTGTTCACTTTGAGCTCTTTAGTATCTGAGTAGAGTGGGGAAGTAAGTTAATTCTTCTCTTATATTTCCTATAAAAATCTTAAATTTATTAGTGCTTCCTATCACTAATTCCTCCCTTTTACACATTTTTTAGTGTAATCTTCTTACCATAGTTGGTAAGCTTTTTTCCCTTTCCCTCTTTATATGCTTTAGTGTAATTGCAGTTACCATTGCTGGTATTTTTGTTTTTTTTTGCCTGTTAGTAAAATAAATAAATAAAAAACATTTTTTCTACTATTTTCTTCTATTATTAAATGTCTAAAAAGGGTCCTTCTGGCTTTAAAAAGTGCCAGAAATGTGGGCACAAGTTGTTTCTCTCCAATGCGCATGCTTTGTGCATCTACTGTTTGGACCTGCACCATTTACAGGTGGATTGCTCCATCTGCAAGTCCTTCAACCTGTAAGCAATTGTGGACAGAAAAAATAAATTCCAAAACGAATGTTACTTTCTTCCTTTTTAGAGGCTGTTTCTGGGGCTCAGATCTCCAAACCCAAGCTTAAGGAGCCTTCGGCTAAGCCTTCAGGGCTTTCTGGATCCTCCATTCCATCATCGGATCCTACCATGGAACCACCACGGAAAAAAACACAGAAAGTCGGATCCAAAGACTGCTCCAGCTCAGCCACCATCTGAGTTGAAAACGGCTTCCTCAGATCCTAGCTTTTTGGACCCAAAGCCTTTGCCCAGGACCCTCCAGAGTACATTCCCCGTATCTTGAGTTCCCAAGGCATTCTAGGTCCCCATTGGTAACCTCTTCTCAGTCTTCCAGAAGTCTGACCAAAGCTGATATGGACAGAATGATAAGGACTTTTCTCTCAGCACAGATAAGGATGGGAGTTATCCTGGCTGCTACCCCTTTGGGTCAGGAAGTCCTTGTATGTACTACTCCACCAATCTTGCCTCCTTCTCCAGTATGACCTATTGTTTCAGATCGATTGGATCCGAGTCTCCCAGGACCATCTGGATCAGATCTGAAGATTTTTAGTATCTTTGGCTCTGAGGCTTTCTCTGAGTGCACTGGCTCTGACGGTTTTGAACTTAAGCAGCGTGAAGGAAAACAATAAAAACCAAGCGGAGACGATAGTTATAGAACAACAATTTACTCTTAGCACTTTCGGTAAAACCAATACTTCACCTTCTTCAGATAAAACATACATCAATTAAGATACTTTATATACAATTCAGTGTAACACTTAATAATTAACAATTAGTGTTTAACAATCAACAATGCATCCAATTGTTCCAGATCAGCTTCTGAATAACGTTAGTGTTAAAGGTGTAGTCCACATATAAACAAATCTTATCAAAGCCTACAACACATATATATTGTAAAACCTTTTACTAAACCAGATACATAAAAATAAATGAAAATAAAAATAGAAATAAAAATAAAGAAGTAAAAAACATGTTGAAAAACAATATATGAAAAATATATGGTAATAGATGGTAAGTATATACAAGTATAAATAAAGCATTCAGAAGTACATTTTAGGCAGTGATGTGTGTGCATGTTAATCAAACACATCAGTATAATGTCTAAACATTTCAGTGACTCATAGAAAAAAGTTTGAGAATGCATTTAATAGATATTTGTTTGTTCAGACCAGGGGGTATGTATGCAACTGTCCTAATCTGCCATTCGAGCTCGTCCATTTCCAAAAGGAGTTGCCAGGGGCCACCCCTCGAATCAGGACGTCTACTGTGCAAAACTACAAAGTTAAAAAAATGGTCTGGATACTCGAGAATGTGTTTAGCCAAAGCGTTATTTGTGTCACTTTTACTAATGGCATAAACATGCTCGTAATTACGCTGTTTCAATTTTCTCTCAGTTTTGCCAATATAGAAGGCAGTGCACTGATTACATATAGCGGCATATATCACCCCTTTAGATTCACAATTGAATCTGCTCCTAATAGAATATAATTTATCATTAATGACAACATCTTTAGTTACTCGAATGTTTTCACATTGAGCACAAACCCCACACTTAAACATACCATTAGAACCTGACCGTTGTGGTTTCATCCTTTTTTCTAATAGGGCTTTAAGATTTAGATTCCTCCTATATGTAATCTTGGGTTGCTGACCTAGTTTCCTACTCAAACAGGGTCCTCAATAACCACCCTCCAATTTTTGTTTAATAATTGCCTAATGTAAACATGATCAACTGAAAAAGTGCATAGAAAGTTGGTTTGAAAAACTTTGTTGTTAAAAGAGGCAACTTCAGAAACCTGTTCATTGTTTACTGGTGTTTCTTCAGACAGAGGAGCCCCCAATAATGGTTTAAAGTCGCCCTCGTGTCTTTTAACCACTACTTCCTCCTTAATGTTGACAATAAGGTTAGTTGGATACCCTCTATTAATAAACATTTTTTCTAAGTTCTGGCATTCCTCTAAAAAGTCACAGAAATCTGTGACCATTCTAGCTGCTCTTACCATTTGCCCTTTCACAACAGCTTTCTTTAGGAGAAAGGGATGACAACTGTCATAATGCAAGAGGGCATTGGAGTATGTAGGTTTTCTGTAAATTTTACTCTTATATTTAAGGTTCGAACCATCTTTATATAGTAAAATGTCCAAATAGCTGATGCTATTCTCATCCACATGATAGGTGAAATCCAAAAAACTAGTCAATTTTACGATCTCAGAAATAAACAAAGGAACTCCTTCTTTGGGGCCTTTCCACATAAGGAACATGTCATCCTGGTACCTAGTGTACCAGGAGACATGTTCTCTAAATAGTGGGTGTGGAAAAAGCAAATTATTCTCCCATTGTGCCATGACGATGTTGGCAAAGCTCCCTCCACAAGGGGAGCCCATAGCTACACCCGATGTTTGTAAGAAGATATCGCCTTCAAATGCTACAAAATTATAAGAAAATTAGTTCTAATAAAGTTTCCACTATATAAATAGTGTTATCCGGAACTTTCCTTGCAAACAAAAAGTCCCTAGTCCATTCAAGACCCAAGCTCTGAGGAATAACAGGATAAAGATCTTTCACATCTGTAGTCACAAAACATGAGTCAGCTTGGTAGTCTAGTTTGTCTATACTACACAGAAAAGCCCACAAATCTTTGCAGATCTGCTCTTCCTTATCAATCAAGGGTTTCAGTATACTGTCTACATGTTTTGCACAAGCGTAGGTTATAGACCCACGTCTGTCTACAATGGGTCTAAAAGGTGGATTTAAAGTTGACTTGTGCAGTTTCGGAATTCCGAAAAATGCTGGAATTCTTGGGGCTAAGATGGAAAGATATTGATGCAGATCAATATCAATAAGGGACTCAAGGAATAAGTCTTCTAATGTGGTTCTAACCTTCCTATAAGCAGCGTTTAATTCGTTAATTGAAACCTTCCTATACACATCAGAGTCAAGTTGTTTTTTCATGGCAACAACATAGTCAATGTGGTTCATCAACACCAGCCCCCCACCCTTGTCGGGTTTCATTGCCCGTATATCACAGGTGTTGAGCAGATGGATAAAGTCAAGTTCAGTGGGCGTAATGTTAGTAGTGTTGTTAGTCTGCCCAAAATTGTCTTGGTGTAAAGCTCTAAAGTTGAGTTCACACATTTTTTCAAAAAGGCTTAGATTAGGGTGCAGTGGAGGGTAAAAGACACTAGAGACCCTTTGGGTGTTAGTCAGTGAAGAGTTGTTACCTAGCAAAACATTAAGATTTAATTTACGAACATATAACTTTAGATCAATAAACGTTTTAGTAAGGTTCATTTTTCTGCTAGGAACAAAAGTAGTGCCTTTAGAAAAAAAGTTTACCCATTCCTGGGTAATGTTCCACTCAGTGTAATTAAATATAGTAAAGTCTCCTTCAGTGCTTTTACTGATAATAAGTCCAGGTCGATGAAAAAATGGGTTTACTACCTCCTCCTCTGCCTCTTCTTGCCTCGTTGAGGTAGTTGTTTCCGATTCCCCTGACAAATGTTTTTTTGACCCTTCGGGGTATTCTGAAAACCCTGTTGGTTAGAAACCACTTCCTCATCATCACTAAAGTTGTCAGGTTCAACCACCTCATTGTCATTATTGTTATTGTAAGGTGGAGTGTTACTTTGGTGAGTATAATTATTAGTATGGCGTTCACTACGCCTTGGATGTTGCAGGGGTTGCTGGTTAGTTGGATTGTGTGGTACTCTTAATTCATTCACCTGGTGTACCCGCACTAAGTTATTGGGTACATTAACAACAGGGGAACTGTACGCAGGGGTTCTAGGGTATTCCTTCTGGTTGGCATAATCGTTGACATCACGTGCAATCTTTTTCTTCTTGACATTCAACAGTTTTTCCATAGTGGCCTCAATACTCTTAAAAATACGAGACTATTCGTATTTAAATGACATAAAGTCACCATGGTTTAAGATCTGATGCTCGAGCATTTCTAAACCAGCTTTAAAATCACATATTTCCTTGGTGTAAAAGTTAATTAAGGTTGTCAAAAACTCAAACCCTTGCTTATCAAATAGTAGGAGCAGTTCAGAATGAAAGGTAGAATTTTCAACTAAACCCATCGGAAAACGCCACTGGCGTAGTCCTTTGGGGATAATATGTTTATCAATGCACTCCTGCAAGTAAGTGACCTCAAGTTGTAACTTCCTGCACTTGTACAGTTTATAGTCAAACTGATTAATTAAAATGCACAGTGAACTCACCGGAGGGTCGTCCTGGTCAAGGTTCACGGGGTTTTCAACGTCAAAAAAATGATTGTTGCCCAAAAATGAAGCCATGGTTGGAAAACGGCAATCCAAGGACATTCCTGACTTATTAGTCATCCCGTTCTGGTGCGGTTGTAAAGCTCCTGACCCAGAAGCTGTCCCGGCTAGCCTAGTAGAGTGCACAGTCAAAGGTTGAGGCTCTGTAACAGCTAGCGGTTCAGTCGGTAGTGCGTTAAGCCTGATTGAAGTTGCGTCGTTTGTAGGTTGACGCACTTCAATTCTGTTGTGTTCAGCAGCTGCGTTGGAAATAGGTAATGCCAAATTAAGTGAAGTTTGGCTCGAATGCTGAAAAGGTGCGTTAGAAACAAAGGATGCATTCACTCTCTGTGTAAGGGCATCAACTTGTCCTACTAGCACCTGAATAAGGGCTGTAAGATTTCCTGTCTCTTCCTTGTTGTTAGGTACTTCTGGTTCTTGTGTAAAAAGAATTTGAGATACTGCTCCGGTTTCGGTTTCAGATGCCATGAACCACAAACCAATAGTTGACTAAAACAAACTTAGAACTTAAGCATCGTGAAGGAAACCAATAAAAACCAAGCGGAGACGATAGTTATAGAACAACAATTTACTCTTAGCGCTTTCGGTAAAACCAATACTTCACCTTCTTCAGATAAAACATACATCAATTAAGATACTTTATATACAATTCAGTGTAACACTTAATAATTAACAATTAGTGTTTAACAATCAACAATGCATCCAATTGTTCCAGATCAGCTGCTGAATAACGTTAGTGTTAAAGGTGTAGTCCACATATAAACAAATCTTATCAAAGCCTACGGTTTTGAAGCCATACAACTCTCAGAGCTGAAGAATCTCTCTCAGATCCAATGTGTTAAAGTTGGCTCCGAAGTTGTTGGAGTCGTCTCTTCATCTTGGAGCCTCCGCATTGGACAGTTTGGCTCCAACCTTCTCCTTGGATAGACTGGCTTTGGGGGAGGAGAAGCTGATGGGGCAGAAGAGTGGCTTATTGGCTAAGTCAGCTTCCTTCTCTCCAGAGCACTCTGCCATTGAGCTGTTGGAAAGAATGTTCTCTGCTTCTGCAGGATGGACGGTCTGTACTCCCTCAGATCTCCCCTCTGGATCCTGTATGCTAGAAAGTCCCTACACCCTCAGATCTCCCCTCTGGATCCCGTGTGCCACTGCACCTTGAGCCGCAGTATTCTACTCCACAGGGACAGCCAGCCCAAAGTCTCCAGGTTACCCAGCAGGGTATTACTATCGCTTCCAATACTTCTCTGGAGCGTCCCACTGAAGAAGTCCCTAGGAAGAGGAAGCGCAAGAGGAGGCTCTTGGACTTCCCTCAGGAGTCCATCACCAAAGATACTGATTTTAATAAAGAAGAAGGGTCATGAAGATCACCACACAAAGATGTCACATTCAGAGACATCCTTGAGATTCTTAAGCAGGCAGGTGGTTGGTCTACTGATATCTCTTCCTCAGAGGAATTTTTATTCCTGGAGGCCTTTGGGTCTGGTCCATATACCTCCTGGTAACTTTGCCCACCAATGAGCTCATTGACTTAATCTTTAGGTGGGCATGGAAGGAGCCAGACACAGTTGAGTCAATCCCAAAAAGACTGGATCAGATGATGCCACCACCTGTAGGAAGGGAATTTTGGAGCAAGGAAGTGCCAGTAGATGCTATGGTTGTGGTGGCAGCCACCAAGACGGAACTTGTGGAGCAAAGGTCCTCTGTTCATCTCCCTAACAGGGAGTCTAGGGCTTTGGACAGATTTGAGAAGTGTGTGTATGCTTTTTTCTCCAAGTCTTTTGAGTTTCTAATACCGTGAAGGGAATGGACCCCATTCCTAAGTCAAAGTATGATTAAAATTCATGAAATTAGTATTGTTTACTCTTTGATGCCAGCCAGTAGTGCTCTTTGCAGCACCCGCAATGTGCCCAGTAATGACTCCTTTGATTCATATGGAGTCACATGTATTGGTCTTCTTCTTCTCTTTCTGCTGTTCCCGTTAGGGGTCACCACAGCAGATCATCTGTTTCCATTTCTTCCTGTCCTCTGCATCTTGCTCTGTCACACCAACCTCCTGCATGTCCTCTCTCACCACATCCATAAACCTTATCTTAGGCCTTCTTCTTTTCCTCTTACCTGGCAGCTCCACCCTTGACATCCTTTTCCCAATATACCTAGCATCCCTCCTCAGCACATGTCCAAACCAGTGCCATCTCTCCTCTCTGGCTTTGTCTCCAAACCATCCAACCTGCGCTAACCCTATAATATACTGATTCCTAATCCTTTCCATCCTCGTCACACTCAGTGCAAATCTTAACTCTTTAACTCTGCCATGTCCAACTCTGACTCCTGCCTTTTTGTCAATGTCATTGTCTCCAACCCATAATAACATAGCTGGTCTCACTACCCTCTTATAGACCTTACCTTTCACTCTTACTGGTACCCATCTGTCACAAATCACTCCTGACACTCTTCTCCACCCATTCCACCCTGCCTGTACTCTCTTCTTCACCTCTCTTCCACATTCACTATTACTATGAACTGTTGATCCCAAGAATTTAAACTCATCCACCTTCGCCAACTCTACTCCCTGCATCCTCACCATTCCTCTATCTTCCCTCTCATTCACACACATATATTCTGTCTTAGTCCTGCTGACCTTCATTCCTCTCCTCTCTAGAGCATATCTCCACCTCTCCAGGGTCTTCTCAACCTGGTCCCTACTCTCACTACAGATCACAATGTCATCTGCAAACATCATAGTCCACAGGGACTCCTGCCTGATGTCGTCTGTCAACCTGTCCATCACCACTGCAAATAAGAAAGGGCTCAGAGCTGATCCTTGATGTAATCCCACCTCCACCTTAAACGCATCCGTCACTCTCACCACAGGCCTCACCACTGTCACACTACCCTTGTACATATCCTGTACCACTCTTACATACTTCTCTGCCACTCCTGACTTCCTCATACAGTTACATGTATTGGTAGCACATCTAAATACGATTGTAGACTCTTTTTTGTAAGACCCATTGCTCTTACTACTGTTGGAACTATCTAGGTATCTTTCTTCCAGATTGCTCTCATTTCTGCCTGCAAATCCTGATATTTTATGATTTTGTGTCTCTCTGTACGCAAGACACTGTAGTCACTGGGTGTGGCAATTTCAATGATCAATGCTACTTTTGTCTTCTTTTCTTGGACCACTATATCTGGTTTTCTAGCATCTATCTTTTGAACTGTTGGTAATGGATTTTCCCATGTGATGTAGGCTTTGTTGTTTTCTATGATGCTTTGTGGCTTATGTTTCCAGTGTTTTTCAGCCACTTCAATACTATAATGTTTGCACAATCCCCAGTGCAACAGTCTCACCACATTATTATGCCTTTCAGTATACAGTCCTTCTGCCATCAATATGTCCCAGCCAGCAATGAGGTGTGTGACTGTTTCCAATTTGGTTTTACAAAACCTACATTTGTCTGTTTCTCCCATGTTTTCAGTAGACTTTGTAAACCAGCATGTACGTAGCCCACTATCTTGAGCCGCCAGTATTAATCTTTCATCTCTTGGTTTGAGTTCACCTCTCCTTAACCATTCCTGCATTTGTTCCTGATCAATATGAGGTTCTTCCAGAAGATGTTCTTCGTGTTTCACTGTTGCAGTCATTGCATTTGGGTAATCTGCCAGCAGGTTGCCCTCAGTCGGCCTGATTCACAAAGCCTTGGGTCCTGTGTCAGTTGCTGTCCCTTCTTCCATGACGTCAGGTCGTCAGGGGTATAAAACATGCAGCCAATGCCATTACATCAGTCTTTCTTGCCTTGCGGTGCCCGAAGCAGAAGCAGTTCGCAAGTGCCGGTCAGATGACTCCTGAAATTTTCATTTTCGAGTTTCAGAACCGAAGTCTTCAACTTAAAGCTAAGTACCCTGTTGGGGAAACTTTTTCTTGCTCCTTACCGATGTCAGTAAAAGTTAATAATTTGTATTACTTGTGGAAAGCAAATATCTCATAAAGATTTTCATTCATACTGTATTCCTTGCCTAGGCCCTGACCACGATGTACCTTGTTGTCGGTTTTGTGCTTTATTTAATCAGCGCACTGTCCATCTTTGGTATATTTTTGCCTCTAAATATTTCGGTCCCTGGTTTAATTATCCAGAAATGTCATTGGTTAGTCATCTGACTACCGGGATTCTGAAAAAACGCAAAGATAAAGACAGAGACAGGTCGCCGAGGTCCAAAACTACCGACGATGCTTCTCCTAAGCCAATCGCTAGTTCGCCAGTACTCAGTGAGGCACTTTTGCAGCCCCTGATACCTGCTACTTCTGATTCGCAGTCCTCTACTGAGACCCATTTGGAGTGCGGTATGCCACGAGATACTTCAGCTATGGAACCCGCGGATGTCTCTACCTTGGATGAGTCCGGAGCCGCTGTGCAGGCACCGGCTTCTGAGGGTGTATTCAGGCCTACAGATTTGCATATTAAATCAACACCGCCTTCATTATTAAGGCCTAAATCTCGATCCGTGTCTAAAAAACCAACACCCAGGCCATATGCTCAGGCCCCTATGCCTAAAAAACAAATGATAAAAATGGCTGAAGATCTAATTACTCTAATCAGGGGTAGTCAAACCCCCCCCCCCCAAGAGGCCTAGGGCTGAGCTTGATTATGAATCTTCTGATCAGGATTCTGTCTCTTCTGATGACCTGGATTTATCCATACCTACTTATGAGGATTCTGATGCAGAGGATTCTATTCCCTCTGCTTCCCCTCCTGAGGATTTTTCTTTTGGGGAAACTTAACATACTTTAAGGGAGCATTTCCACTGGGAAAGCCAGGAATTTTCTGATTCAAAAAAGAGGCTTAATGATTTTCTTCTTCTACCTCAGCATAGGCCTTTGGCTATACCTCCTGTACTAGACATTGTTGATGATGTGTTGTCGGAATCCAGTTTGGCCCCTGATTCCCTGTCTCCAGATCCTAGTAAACCTGACAGATACTACAGGGTTCCTGAGTCCCTCAAGTTCCTTTTCAAAAATCCTGTTGCAGATCCAGAGACTATTTCTCAGGGCCCCAAGGGCATTAAGGCTTCTACTGCTAAAAATTATACCCTTTCTGATAGAGAGTCCTGGGTGCTGGATAGATGGGGTAAAAAGGTTTATATTTCTGCAACCATGGCAATCAGAGCTTTAAACTGCCAATTTCATATGTTAAAATATCAACAGCATATTATTGGACTGCTTAAACAGAAAATGATGTTGATTCCTGACTGTGTGGAAAATAAAGATTTACAGGATTTAATGCACTTTGCTGAACAAGTTGGAAAACATACTTTGCAATTTGGTTTTTATTCTTTAGAGGCCTCTTGCAGGGCTGTTGTTACTGGGTCTGTGCTTAGAAGGAATGCTTGGCTTAAGGAGCAATCTTTGCCTGATCATGTTAAAGCTAAATTGTTGGATGCTCCTTTAAATCAGGACCGCCTGTTTGGCAACAAGGCTGAAGAAGTTCTTAAAAAGATGGAAGATAAAGCTAAATCTATGCAAACTGTTAAAAGATTTTTTACAATTGCAACCTCCAAGATTTAGTAGGCACTGGCCTACTAAGAAATGGCCCTTTCCAGTCCCTTCCAGGTCCTCTCAAGCCAAACCCAGACACAGCAAAAACCCCAGGTTTCAGTCCCAAGGGACTCTCAGAACTAAGCAGTGGGGGGGCCTCCACTTCCAAATCTGGAAATAATAAGACACCCCCTATGGCAAACAGTCTCAATGACTTCCTTTTAAAATTCCCAAGCACTTATCTTTTGACCGCCCCTTTGGGGGGAAAGATTGCTCTTCATGTAAAGAACTGGGAACTCATAACCCAGGACAAATGGGTTTTAAATGTAGTGTCCCATGGATACAGATTTCATTTCCACACGTTGCCAACACCAAACGGGTGGCCAGACCTGCCCCCAAATCAGTGGGCAGAGGCTCAGAAACAAGTACTTTCTCTCTTAAACATGGGGGCTAGTCTACTGGTACCAGAAGAGGAAAAGGGACAAGGTTTCTACTCCAGGCTTTTTCTGGTACCCAGAAAAGACAAATCATGGTGTCCAATCCTGGACCTGTCTACTCTAAACACCTTTCTGGAGATTCCAAAATTCAAGATTCTGACTCTTCACCACTTACTTCCTATGCTAGGCAAAGACAACTGGTTGGCAACTCTAGATTTAAAAGAAGCATACCTGCACATCCCAATCAGGGAATCTTGCAGAAGATACATACGCTTCAAAGCAGGCTACTCACATTATCAATTCTCTGCACTGCCCTTTGTCTTGTTTACTGCGTCCAGGGTATTCACAAAGTGCCTGGCTCCAGTTATTGCATTTTGCAGGCAAAGAAATATTCAAATATATCCATACCTGGATGATTGTCTAATTCAGGCAGAAAACCAGGGCATACTTTTAAATCATCTGGTGTTTGCAAAAAAAGGTTCTAACTTGTCTGAGGTACACCATAAATGAAAAGAAATCACAACTGGTGCCCTGTCAACAAATGACATTCCTGAAGGCAAGCTTGAATACAACTGCCCAGATGGCTTTCCTCACGCCAGAAAAGCAAATTCATTTGGTAACTAACTTCAAACAAGTGGCCACAAAAACCCTGCTATCTGCAAGACAAATACTGAAAGCCTTGGGGTTCATGGCCTACTCCATTCTTCTAATTCCATATGCAAGACTGCATATGAGGAAACTACAGTGGTATCTAAAAAGTCAATGGAGTCAGCATTATTACAGCCTGGAAACAGTGATTCCTATCATACCTTGCCTACGCCTGGAGTTCCTATGGTGGGCAGAGGCCTGCCACCAAAACAAGGGACTACCATTCACACTACCCCCTGCCACCCAAACCCTAACTACAGATGCATCACACTATGCATGGGGGGCTCACCTGGCAGGGAAGTGCATTCAGGGCAAATGGAACCCAAATCAAATGCACCTACATATCAATCAAAAAGAAATGTTAGCTGTACAGAATGCTCTGACAGCCTTCAAGGACTACATCCTTCCAGGACATCTAATGGTAAAGACAGACAACACCACGGTTATGTGGTATATAAACAAGCAGAGGGGTACACATTCCTACCCCCTTTGCAGACTAGCCATGGCATTGTGGAACACAACCTTGAGCTACCAAGTGCACCTACAAGCTCAATTTCTGCTAGGGAAATTGAATACACTGGCAGATGGACTAAGCAGAAACCTCATGAACCCACACGAGTGGAAATTGGAACCAAGGATTTTCAACATGTTGACAAGTGAATGGAGGAGCCCAGACATAGATCTATTTGCCTCCCCCCAGAACTACCAGTTGGGCAAGTTTTGCACAAGGACTCCCCACAAACAAGCCTGGAAAGTGGATGCTCTGTCCTTCAGCTGGAAAAACCTATCAGTCTACGCCTTCCCCCCACTGCCTCTGCTCTCCAAAGTTCTATTAAAAGTCAAACAGGACAAACCAAGGATGATCTTGATTGCTGCAGACTGATCGCACCAACACTGGCACCCCCTCCTGCGCAGTGTGTCGCAGTTATCTCCATGGCACCTGCCTCAGACCCCTTCCCTGCTGTCTCAGCAGGAGAACCAAATTCTGCACCCTCAGCTTCCAACACTGAACCTTGCAGCCTGGCTAATCACTTAAATTCACCCTTATCATCCCTCAGCAAACCTGTGATGGATATCATCTTGGAGGCAAGGAGACCTAGTACTAGAAAATCTTATGCTGACAAATGGAAAAGATTCTGTGCCTGGAACCAGTCTCAAGGGGTGGGCACAGCAGTGCCCAGTTTACTTCAGATTTTGCAATACTTAACTGAGATGCTTCACAAGGGCCTGTCTTTTTCCTCCATTAAAATCCACACCTCAGCTATTTCAGCTCATTATAAAAAAGAACCTCCCCTCTTCTCTCACCCGCTGCTCAAGCAGTATCTCAGAGGGGCAAAAAACCTGAGACCACCCAGGAGAGCTCCAACCCCTGCCTGGGACCTTAACATTGTTTTGGAGAAACTCACTGTACCTCCTTTCGAGCCAGCTGCTACTGCAGACTTAAAATTTCTTTCTTGGAAAACAGCCTTCCTTTTAGCAATCACTTCAGCTAGAAGGATATCTGAATTAAAGGCCCTTATGGCAGTGGAGCCTTTCATCATCTTTCATGCGGACAGGGTATCTCCCAGCACCAATCCTTCCTTCATGCCCAAGGTGGTTTCCAATGTGGCTCTTAATCAGTCCATTCATTTGCCAACCTTCTTTCCCAAACCACAGAACAAAGGGGAATGGATTCTGCATTCCTTGGATGTGCACAGACCACTTAGATTGTACTTGGACAGGACTAAACCTCGAAGATAATCTGAACAACTGCTGATAGCATTTGCTGCAGGGGCAGAGGGGAAGGCTATTTCAAAACCAACCATTTCTAAATGGATAAGCTATTGCGTTCATTTCTGCTATAAGCACCATGGAAAACCTATTCCCCAGGGGATCAGATCTCACTCCACCAGGACTGCATCTACTTCTGCAGCCTTTCTCAGAGGTGTTCCTACCAGGGACATCCTAGAAGCTGCTACCTGGAGCTCTGTACATACTTTCACCAAGCATTATCATTTACCAATTTTTTCTAAATCCAGAGCTGGCTTTGCCACTGCTGTCTTGCAGGGCCTTACAGCTGTCCCTAATGCTGTATAAACTCCTCCTCCCAACCATAGCTTTGGGAATCTACCCAAATGTAATGACTGCAACAGTGAAACATGAAGAACATAGTACAGTTGTGTACACTTACCATAAATGTAGATGTTTGAGTGTATTCACTGTTGCAGTCCTGGTTACCCTCCCTCCAGCCCCCTAACTTTTTCTGGCTATACCTCTACTTTCCTTTACTATGCTTAAAAGCCTTTTTGGTGTATTTGCTTTTTGTTGGAGGTATACCTGTGTTTTTTTATGTTTATTTGCTCCCCATTAGGAGGGTACCTGACATCTGGGGCAAGAAAAACTGATGTAATGGCATCGGCTGCATGTTTTATACGCCTGACGACCTGAAGTCATGGAAGAAGGGACAGCAACCGACGCAGGACCCAAGACTTTGTTAATCAGGCCGACTGAGGGCAACCTGCCAGCAGATTACCCAAATGTAATGACTGCAACAGTGAATACACTCGAACATCTACATTTATGGTAAGTGTACACAACTGTACTTTCTCTATACTTGCAACTATATTTATGCATTTTCCACATTTTTTTCCTTTTCATCTGATCCTTCACCCTATATTTTTTGGCACATTCAGTTGCTGCCTGATTTTTATCTACTTCTGGTTTGATTTCCGTTCCTGCTTGATGCCGATATGCTTCTACTAGATTAAACAGGGAAGTCATCTTAGATTTATTCTCCTCATGTTTCAGAACTTTCACTACGTTTGGGTCTCGTGAGGTCAGCAGATATGTGTGGAGTCCCACGATTGCAGATCTGTACATGTAATCAATTTCAAGGAGGGCCATCCCCCCGTCGGAACGAGGAATATATAATCTTGGTATGCACTGATTTTTCTAGATCATTTGGTGAGCATGAAGCATCCTTCTTGTTTTAATGTCTAATCTATCCAACACGTTTTGGGGCCAATCAATCACTTCAAAACTGTAAGTTAGGACATGAAGAGCAAATTGGTTTATAGCTTGGATTTTGTTCCTAGATGTCAGTGCTGTTTTCAAGATTAATTTAAGTCTTCTAAAATATTCCTTACTAAGTTTTACTCGCATTTGTTTGTGTTTTGTTGCTGATCCTTCATCATTTCCCAAGTATTTATACACTCCCTCTTGCTCAAGTTCTTTTTTATCATATTCTTGTCCCAAACTGATGTTTTCCTGGTGCTGCAGTTTTCCTGCTTTAAAGGTTACTTTTGCACATTTATCAAGGCCAAATGACATTCTAATATCATCTGAAAAAGTTTTGACAACCCATAGCTGTGCTTTCAGTTCCTCATCTGATCAAATATACACTCTTAAATCATCGACAAATAGAAGATGAGAAGTCTTTAGACTTTGTTGTTTTCTGGGAGCCAAATTGTAGCCATGGCCTAAGCTGTTAAGTAAACAGCTTAATGGGTTAAGGGCAAGGCAGAAGAGCAATGGTGATAGATAATCACCCTGGAATATCCCCCTTTGAATTTTTATCCCTGGGATAATAATTTGTCCTTTATCATGGTTTAATTGCAAAGTGGTCTGCCATTATTTTATGGTCGCTATGACATAGTTGATCAGTGTAAGATGTATCTTACACATTTTTAAGCACTCTTTTATCCATGAATGTGGATACTATCAAATGCTTGTTTGTCGTCAGTCCATGCCATTATTAGATTCTCCCCCTTTTTACAGTTCTCCATTATGACTTTATTTAATAGCAAATGATCCTTTGTTCCATATGACTTTCTTTTATTGCCCTTTTGTTCATAGGTTCATATGCCATAATTGAGTTTTCTTCTAAATGACTATAAACCCAGTCAGTATCATTTCCCGTGTATAGTTTATACATCGTTGGATGGTAAAAGTTATTGGTCTATAATTTTTGGGGTAGCTTGCGGGTTCACTCTTAAGTAGGAGCTTTGTTTTACCTGTTGTTAGCCAGATTTATGTCAGTTTGGGGTGCATATAAATAGTTCCTACTCATGGCTAGGTCTTCATGCAAAAATGCTAATACTTTTAATCAAAAGTGAGGCACTGCATCTGGGCCTGGGGTTTTCTAACTAAAGGCTTTTCTAAACTTTGTTTCAATCTCTCTGGCTGTTACTTCATCCCATTTCATATCCTGTACCTTTAAACTTATTTTTTCTTTTACTTCTTTTATATATTTAGCATCTTTGTTGTGTTTCACTGGATCTGCATAGATACTTCTCCAAAAAAATGCTTCTGTGATGCCCCTGCACTGGCCCAGTAATCAAGGAGCCTCAATCCTCACCACTAGCATCAGTGAGGGACTTACACATTGGGAGGATTACAAGTACACACACAGTAAAGTACATTTTCCCTTAAGAGCACACAGAGATCACAGTCAGTCTGAGGATGGTTTCTGCCTCTTTCTCCAGATCCCCAATAAGACTCTCCACTGGCACAGCTATAGGGTTAAGATCTCAGCCAAGTGATCAAGCCAAAACCTCCAGCACCCTCTCTGTCCAACTGGTGCTTCGTGTCCTTGACCAAGTAGCTGATACACACACACACACACACACACACACACACACACACACACACACACACACACACAGACACACACACACACACACACACACACACACACACACACACACACACACACACACACACACACACACACACACCTGGGGAAGGCTGGCACAGGTTTACTAGCTATTCCCCCTTCTGCCCAGACTATAAGGTAGTTATCACTGCCGCCAACCACTACTTATCAGCTAATCTAAGGCCCTTGTGGCCTTACAGTTGGTGATCCTGCAATCCATTTCTTATTCATCCATGAGGCTTATCTCTTATGCAGCTGAAGGTACCGTAAGGGCAGCAGGTTCAGGCATTTCTATTAGGAGGTATGCCTGGATAAGCATTTGTGACTTTGCAGAGCTCTTTAAGTCCTGTTTCCATAATGCTTCTTTGGACAGAACCTCCTTATTTGGCCCCAAAGTGAAGAATACACTCTCCAGGTGCAAGCAGGATGGAAAGACCCTCTCTGCAGTGGGAGTATGTTTTTCAACCTCTCAAAGGACCTTCTATAGGAAACAAGGAGGATGAAAAATGTGGTTCAAGACATCCCTGGGTCTTTTTCAAGATTCACTTGGAGATAATTCCCCCAGACTGAAGGGGGGAACTCAAATGGAAGATGCCACCCACATGCCAGAGGAGGCCCACAGAATCAAGGAGCTAGAGATTTCTTCTTTGACAGACCCTACCAGTGCTCACGAGGCAATCAGGGGTCATTTATCCCTGCACTAAAGAGCCTGGCTAGACATCACAAAAGATACGTGGGTGCAGAGGATTATTTCAAGAGGTTATATAATTCCTTTTTCCCTTCCACCTCCATTTGTATGTAAATTTCCTGATGTTCCACCCAGTGAGAGGAAAGCAGCAGCACTAGAAATAGAAAAGCTGCTAGAAAAAAGAATCATCCAAGAGGTCTAACCAGACCAGATATAATCCAAAACTTACGTAAGATTCTTTTCAGTGCCAAAGAAAATATGGGACAGGAGACCAGTTTTGGATATCAGCAACTTGAACAAATCAATTTGACACACAAAATTGCAGATGGTTATGGTTCAGTCTATTCTGTTCTTTTTGTGCAGGGATGACTTGATGTGCTCAGTACACCTTCCGGATGTATGCTACCACATAAAAATGAGCAGACAGTCCAGAAGGCATCTACACTTTCGACTGGGAGTCAGTCATTTCCAGTTTAGAGCACTGCCCTTTGGCCTCACCACAGCCCCCAGGGTGTTCACCAAATGCATGGCAGTGGTAGCAGCTCACTTGAAACTGCAGGGATTCCAAGTGTTTCCGTACTTTGGATGACTGGCTCATTATCGCCCTGATTGGGCATCTACTAATAAGAGTGCAAGATCAGGTACTCCAGACTTGCTTCTATCTGGGGATAACTATAAGTTATGACAAATCTCAGTTAGAGCTGTCTCAGACATTGGAATTCATAGGTGCAAATTTCAACATGGTATCAGTGACAGCTTCTCTGCCTCTTTTAAGAGTACAGACGGTCAGATTCCAGGTTAGAAGGATAATTCACAAAACCACAGTCTCAGCCCAATTGATTCTACAAGCCTTGAGATCAATGTCAGTGGCTATAGTCGTAGTTCCTCTAGGAAGATTTCACATGAGAATTCTTCAATGGATGTTAGCAACACAGTGGTCTATTTTTTTTACCAACACGTGTCAGCCCAAATAAGAATCATTCAGGCACGCAAGAGATACCTTTGGTGGTGGATTCAATCAGATCAGGTTCTACAAAGTCATCCTTTCACTCTCCCTCAGCCCAAGGCCATAATGACCACAGACGCATGCCAGATTGAGGGGGGTACTTCCTAGTGAAAACAGTCCAAGGTGCTTGGTCTCCCAAAGAGGCCAACATACACATCAATGTCCTGGACGTGAGAGCAGTGCTGTTAGGGTTGCAGGCCTTACAAGACTTTCCCTTTTGGGATTTGTGCATTTCATACAGACAATATGTCAGTAGTTTGGTACATCAACAAACAAAGCCCTCAGAATGTGGCAATGGGTGATCTCATCCAACCAGTTTCTGAGAGCAATGCACATTTCGTGGAAGTCCAGCATGATAGCAGACAAATAGAGCAGGTCCTTTCTACTACCTCACAAGTGGTATCTTAACATGAAGGTGGCAGAAGTGATTTTTCGCTAAAGGCGCCAACCTTGCTGCAGTCTCTTTGCATCTCTCCTAAACAACAAGTTCAGCAGCTTCTTTGCCCTAATCCCCCCCCCCCACCGGGGGAATCACAGAGGGATGCTGTACTACACAATTGCCCCTTCCCCCCAGTCTTCTCTATGCATATCCTCCAACTCCCTTGATCCCCAAATTTCTGTAGAAAGCTTTCTGGTTGAACTTCAAGGCCCTTGAAGAGCAAAGCCATCCTTATTGCACCTGACTACCCTCAACAGATTTGGTTCTCCTTTCTTTGGCTTTGTCTAATTTACCCCCTTTGGATTCTGGATCCTATTCTAGACCTCCTGTCTCACCTGACAGGCATGATTCACCCATATATTTCAAACCTAAAGCTGACAGCATGGTTTCTCCACATCCTTTAATAGCCAGACAACCTATGTAGAGTTGTAGAGAGGGAAAGGATGACTTTGTAGAACCTGATCTGATTGAATCCACCACCAAAGGTATCTCTTGCATGCCTGAATGATTCTTATCCATCCACTGTCCATCATATACTTTTATCTTTTCGTAAAACTTCTACAAGAAACCCTTTCCAGAAGTAAATCGAAGAGGTTTGCTTTTTTTTTTTGGCGTGTCAGAAACAAATTGACCCCTTTTCAGCCTCTGTACAAAGTGCCCTTGAATTTTTAGCAACACTTTTCAACAAAGGAGTTAGCTCCTCAACCATTAGAGTTCAGTTATCAGCCATCTGTAATTTTCACATTGGATCTGAGAACTCCACCCTGACTTCATCTAAACTTTGTAAGGGCTTCTTGGGAGGTACCTTTCTTTTGAAACTTCCTTATAAAGATCCAAGTCCTCCATGGGACTACTTAAATTTGGTACTGCAGGCCTTGATTCATTCCCCATTTGAACCAGCAGCAAAATGTGATCTAAAGTTTCTGATCTGGAAGACTATCTTTTTGGTAGCAATCACCTCTGCTAGAAGAATTTCAGAATTTCAAGCATTGCCTTCTAAACTTTCCTACTTGATTTTTTCAGAGGGATAGAGTAACATTACAAAACAATCCTTCTTTCCTTCATAAGGTGGTGTCAGAATAGAATCTAACATCAATCAACCCATTAATCTGCTAATTTTCTTTCCTAAATTGGAAACAAAGGTGAATATGTTACACTTATTAGATGTTCATAGACAATTACTTTTTTTTACAAACTTAACTTGTAATTTTGCTTTGACTGTTTATGTTTTGCTGCAAATTCATTTTTTTTGTTCTTTGTTGATTGTTTTTGCTGTCTGTGCCATTTTAGCTCAGGTAGTGGCTGAAAAAGAATCTCCAGAGCATTTCACTTACCCACTTAACAGATGGGATTATTTAATTAATTAATAAGTCAATCAATGAAAAGGAAAGGAGAAAAACTAATACTGGGAATACCCTGCTTTTAGTGCAAGTTGTCCTTTTGAAAAGGAATGTGAAAACAAGTCATCCCAGATCCAAAGTGACAAAGTGTATATTACTGCCAAAAGGAGTGTTAGGCCCTCCAATGTCAACATACTGAATCTGAAAGGTCCAAATGGGTATCTGTGACACATCCTTTCTAGGTAGTGGGACAGATTCTTCTGCCCCCAGTAGCAGGAGTTCCTGAAGGATTGAGAAAATTGAAGGCACTTGGTCATTTTGGCACAGGAGGTATATTTGTCAGTTTTGGTTCACTTATGAACTGTAATTTGTTTCCTGTTTATCCTTTGGAACTCCTTCCCATTTTCTTAGGCACTGGGTAATCCTTCCTGCAATTTTCTACATTTGTGGGTGGGGAAAGGGTTGTGGTGAAGGGATGGGTTGCAGTGAGGGTCTGGGAAAAGGATGGGGATGGAGGAGAATATCCATGAAGTCATGAATGCTGCTGACTAGTTAAAAAGTCCCTACTGCTGCTACCCTCCCAGACTTTCCTTTGTTATTGTCCTTCTATTCTTTCTTATACTGGCCTTCATTTTCTTTGGTTGGTCTAACCTTTCTGTTGCCAGCAATAGTAAGAGTTGTATTTCAAGGGATAATTTTTGTCACACTTAAGTGAGAAGCGCATAAAAAAGCTGTTTAACATACTGCATTGTCTTGCTTCATTTCCTATATTTTGCTAAAATCATCAGTATTCTGGTTCCCAAAGAGTAGCTTCTTCTCCAGTCGTGCATTAAAACATTGCACTTGACATCCACAGGCATATGTTGTTGCCTCTGTCCTATATATTGTCTTACAAGTAAACCAACAGCTGCTTCACTGGAAGCTCCATGGTCAGCATCATAATCACACTTGAGTATTTTGTCATCTGCCAGACAGTTTGGGTGAGTTCTGGCAGTTTCACCAGTAGGTTCTCATCAGGCAGAGTCCCAATCTTTCCATCGTTTGGTCTAAAACAGCAGTTTGGTGTTTGGTGATGTATGTCTGATACTTTATGGTCATCAAGGCCAGAGGGTGACTTACATATAACTTCTTCACAAAGTGGTTGTCTGGAAGTGTATTGGGATCAGGAACTAACTTGGATCCCTTCTCTGGATTCATAAACATCATTGCTGGGTCATACACAGCTTTGTTATAGAGAAACTTGTGTGACTCGTGTACTATTTAGAACTTGCCCAGCTTCTTTGGGCAGTGGACTGGGAGTCTCATTCATCATAGAGTGTCATTTAATCATAGTTAAAGGCCTCCAAAACAGAGAGAATAACCAAATGTATAGGAGCATTCAGACCCAGCAAATCAAGGTGTATTTGGTGGGTATGCGATGTCTCCATAGCTTGCATTTGAGGTATTCTTTTAGCCTAGAAATGGAATTTCCTGTCTAGATGAGACAGAGGAAATGGTGACTTTTGTGCCCCTGTCATATACCAAGAGGGAGGAAATTTGTGAAGAATAATATGCCATTCCTCCTTACTTTCAAAGGAATAATCTTCTGCCTTCTCAGGAGAGTCCTCCCTCTTCTTTTTTGCCAGAGAGGATTTCAAATATAGAAGGATCAGAGCTTGAATATCTCTTCTGTAAGGTGTGAAGAAAACCCAGAAATAAGGAGATTCATAGTTTGGGGATAAGCTTGAACTGAGGGGTGGGGGGTGGCAAGGACCCAGAGGACTATGAAAAAATGTAAAGAATGCATATGCTGTGAACTTCAGCAAGATATAACTAAAATAGTAGGAGCCGATGTCTATCTTATACTGTGAGCATCATGATTCCCTTGATGGAATTATGTTTAGCATGCCTGCATGAGGATGGGTGCTGAAGTCTGGAAATTGGATGAGACTTTGGACCTCCAGTACCAGGAGTACTGCAACAAAGTCCTACATGAAGAGCATCAACACTTTGCCTTCAACTGCATTAAGACCACCCCAAAAGCAATATACTGATGATTTTTGAGAAAAACATTAACAGTAATGTAAATTAGGGACTGAAAGGATCAGAAGACACTCTATAGAGTCATGTAAGGCAAGACAGACCTGCATGACTTGGATGCAGCTATAGAAAATGACTAAGATTGTATCAAATAAGCACATACCAAACATTCATGGAATATAAAAGATGTCGCTTAGTATAACTATGCAATTGAAACAGCTAGGTGAATAGTCCACCTGAAAGAAGGAAATGAGAGGCTGATGGCCTGAGGAGGTTATGACTGTAGAAAAGTATCAGTTCCAGGAATGTGGGTTTTCTTTTAATGATCTTTTACTGAAATACAGTACAAGCCATTTTCAAACTGTGAGACATGTTAGTAATCTTGTGCATTAGGAACAATCACAGTGTATTATTCTAAACTGCTAGGGTGTTTCTGCAGTGAGAAGCCCCACACTGGATGAAGTCATAAACTTTTGAAAAAATAAAATTAGTTGAACAGTACAGCCAGACAACTGACAAGTAACCATGTTTTACCATAATTAGTAGGCCAGTGAAGCAAATCAAAATTTCTTTAAAAATACTTAAGTAAAAGTGAGTATGATTTTTGGAGCCAGTGTAATATCATGTTCAGTAGTACACACCTTGCATATATCGACCTGTAGCAGTGTTGTTTGGTTGTCTTAAGGCTTTTTCCGGTTAAGGGTCACCACAGCAGAATTCAGGCCCGATAATGATTGGCAGTTGTTTTTTTTTTTATGGTGTCGAGTTGCCAGCCCGACGCCCAACCTTCAACAAAGGCACGCCCATGCAATGCATGTCTTTCGAATGCCCACTCAACCGCGAGGAGGACATGCAGACTCCATACAGAAGGCACTCCCAACCCAAGCCGAGAATCGAACGGGAGAACCTCTTGCTGTGAGGCAACAACAGACCTCTAGCAGTGTACTTCAATGAAATAATTATTTTCAGCACTAAGGCATGGAAAGTTGAATCCATGATTATAGTCCAGATGAATCAGAAGGGAATAATGGGATTTGTCTTGGTATCATTTACCAGGGCAGGTGTGAGACGTATTTGAAGCACACATTTCACCAAAAGAACCATATGCAATTCACTGCAGTAAGACACTTCAGCTGGAGCTAAGCTACCAGTGCTTTCCTTTTGACATTATGATCATATCATATCCTCGTAGCAAAGTGGCTTCACATCTAAGCTCAGCTGCAAGTGGTATTTAAAAAAATTAAAAACTTCATGCCTCATGCAGATATCCTTTACAGCAAAAGTTAACACAACTGTCGAAATTAAGAAAGAAGCCATACAAAAGTATGCCTGTCAAACTTGTTTAATGTGGAAGAAGTGTAATTTTGTGCTCTTACCCATTTAGTCTACCCATTCCCACATCTGCTCTTAAAGAGATCTATAACTATTTTTGTATAAATGCGTCTGGGACTTACTTAGGCGTATCATAAAACAGTGTTTTCTAATCCTCACAGCAATACAATCTGGCCATTTTGCCTTGCATTCTACTTCTATACAGAGATAACTATTTTATAAATTTCTACATTCCATTAGAAACACTATATCTTATTTTCAGTGGTAGACATCAGTACTACACTCATCAGCGGTTGAGCGAGGTGGCAGCCCCTTACATCCAATGACAGACAACAATCAGTGTGGTCTGCCCCCACCACTTTAATGTTTGTAATATTTTACTTTAAATTGGTTTGAGCTACAGAGCCAGAGCTCTTAACACTAGCAATTTTCACTGATTAAATCTTAATGACAGCTTTCTGATTACTGACAATAGCTCTAAAACATCACTTACTAAGTTCCAGAACTTTTCATTGTAAAAACCGTACTTAACCTCTTTTTTCATATGCTCTTCTAATCATACCCTCTTTTACCTGTCTAGCAACTTTGCAAGACAACTCCTCTAGCCTGTACCCTCCCTCTCTCCTATGGCTGATTTACCCTGCTTTATTTGATTTTAAAGATACTTCAGCTCCTATTCTACCTCACTTAACTACTGTGCCCACAGTGTACTTAACTGGCCCCCTGACTCATTGTAACAAAGTGCACTGCTCTTTTAATTACTCTTCTGCATATGTTTGCTTGTTTTGTAGCTAGATTAATGACTGTCTTATATGCTCGATATATTCTCAAAGAATACTTTTATTTATAAAAATAAGCTAGATTAATGATGGTTTTATATGCTCTGTATAGTCTCAAATAATACTTTTTATTTATAAAAAAAGCTTGTGGAGCTTTTTTTTGTCTTAAATACTTTGTAGTCTCAAAGAATATTTCTGTGTGTAATTGCTATATGAACTGTTTGTGGAACTTTTCTCCCCACGCCTCCTCTGAAAAAGGGCTTAGGCTGAGACAGACATACCCAGTCAACAAATGTCAAATAAATAAATAAAAAAATAAACTTCCACAGTGCTTTCTAAGGTTTACAGGAGTTCTACAGCTTCGGAAACAATACTTTTCACATTACTTCCGTAATATTATTAGTTAATCTTGGAAAGTGAGAGGATGCCTGAGGAATGGAGAAAAAGTGTTTTGGTACCGATTTTTAAGCATAAGGGTGATGTGCAGAGCTGTAGTAACTACAGAGGGATTAAATTGATCAGTCACAGCATGAAGTTATGGGAAAGAGTAGTGGAAGCTAAATTAAGAAGGGACGTGATGATTAGTGATCAGCAGTATGGTTTCATGCCGGGAAAGAGCACTACAGATGCGATGTTTGCTCTGAGAGTGTTGATGGAGAAGTACAGAGAATGTCAGAAGGAGTTGCATTGTGTTTTTGTAGACTTAGATAACGCATATGACAGGGTGCCTAGAGAGGAGTTGTGGTATTGTATGAGGAAGTCAGGAGTGTCAGAGAAGTATGTAAGAGTGGTACAGGATATGTACGAGGGTAGTGTGACAGCGGTGAGGTCTGCCGTGGAAGTGACAGATGCATTTAAGGTCGAGGTGGGGTTACATCAAGGATCAGCTCTGAGCCCTTTCTTATTTGCAGTGGTGATGGACAGGCTGACAGACGAGATCAGACAGGAGTTCCCGTGGACTATGATGTTTGCAGATGACATTGTGATCTGTAGTGAGAGTAGGGAACAGGTGGAGGAGACCCTGGAGAGATGGAGATATGCTCTAGAGAGAAGAGGAATGAAGGTCAGCAGGACTAAGACAGAATATATGTGTGTGAATGAGAGGGAGGATAGAGGAATGGTGAGGATGCAAGGAGTAGAGTTGGCGAAGGTGGATGAGTTTAAATACTTGGGGTCAGTAGTTCAGAATAATGGTGAGTGTGGAAGAGAGGTGAAGAAGAGAGTACAGGCAGGATAGAGTGGGTGGAGAAGAGTGTCATGAGTGATTTGTGACAGATGAGTACCTGTAAGAGTGAAAGGGAAGGTCTACAAGAGGGTAGTGAGACCAGCTATGTTATATGGGTTGGAGACAGTGGCATTGACCAAAAGGCAGGAGCTTGAGCTGGATGTGGCAGAGTTAAAGATGTTAAGACTTGCACTGGGTGTGACAAGGGTGGACAGGATTAGGAATAAGTATATTAGAGGATCAGCCCAGGTTGGAAGGTTTGGAGACAAAGCCAGAGAGGCAAGATTACATTGGTTTGGACATGTGCTGAGGAGGGATGCTGAGTATATTGGGAAAAAGATACTAAGGATGAAGCTACCAGGTAACAGGAAAAGAGGAAGGCCTAAGATAAGGTTTATGGATGTGGTGAGAGAGGACATGCTGTTGGTTGGTGTGACAGAGCAAGATCCAGAGGACAGGAAGAAATGGAAACAGGTGATCTGCTGTGGCGACCCCTACCAGGAACAGCCAAAAGAAGATGATGATTTTTTTTAATAACTAATAGTGTTTCACAGGTTTATAGGTGTGTACTAGGCTAACGGCCCTGGAGCCTTTACAAGTTTAGGCCATAGGATTACCCTGGCATTGTGCCACCCGAGTTGAGTAGAGCCATTGGTGTGATCCCCGGGGTGAATTTTCTATTTCCCAACCACTCATCAAGATTTTCTTGAAGAGAGCCAGTAAAGTGCTCTGTTTGACATGTATGGGCAGTCTCTGGGTTATGAACCGGTCCCTCCACCATGTTCTGTTGATTGTGATAATGAGGTTGAGGTCTCTGGGGCATGTGGTGCAAAGGGATTGAGATTTCTTTATCTGTAGCATTTCTAACAGAGCTGGGTCAGACTTGGCTTTGTAAGTCAAGCAGAAATCGCCTCAAAGTAGGCAATATGAGACAGAACAGTTGGATTTTTTTGAGTCTGTCCATATAGGACAAATGTTTAAGGTCTAGGATCCTCTTTGTGAGGTACTTTTGTGGCTTCTCCAGTTGATGCAGGTGTCTAGTGAGGTACATGCCAAATGGGGCATTGTATTTGATGATTGGCCTAATGAGGGAAGAGTAGAGGGAGACAATGACCTCTTTCTTCCTGGATGCAAAACCCTTAGTAATGTGATGTGCCACATAGAAGGACTTTCTGACCAGTGGCAATGTGATGGTCAAAAGAGAGGTTGCTGTCAGCCTGTGTTCCCAGATCTCTTATAATGCCTTCTGTGTTCAGTGGACTACTGTCAGTGTGGTAGTTCATGGGAACCGGACTTTTCCCAAAGGGGATGACGACACATTTTTTGGCATTGAGCTTAAGACCATGGATGTTCTTCATGTTTCACTGTTGCAGTCATTACATTTGGGTTATCTGCCTGCAGGTAGCCCTCAGCCAGCCTGAATACCAGAGTCTTGGATTCCTGCGTCAGATGCTGTCTCTTCTTCCATGATGTCAGGTCGTCATGGGTATAAAACATGCAGCCGACGCCATTACATCAGTCTTTCTTGCCGCGTGGTGCCTGAAGCAGAAGCAGTTTGTAAGTGCCTGTCAGCCGACTCCTGAAATTTTTGTTTTCGAGTTTCAGAACCGAAGTCTTCAAACAAGCTAAAAGCTAACTACCCCATTGGGGATCTTTTTTCTTGCTCTTAAACCAATGTCAGTAAAAGTTAACAATTGTCTTACCTGTGGAAAGCAAATACCTCATAAAGATTTTCATTCGTACTGCATTCCTTGCTTAGGCCTGACCAGGACGTCCCTCACTGTCAGTTTTGTGCTTTATTCAACCCCCGAACTATTCGTCGTCGGTCTATTTTTGCAGCAAATTATTTTGGTACTCGGTTAAACTATCCAGAAATGGCTTCAATAAGCCATCTGACTACCGATATTCCGAAAAAACGTAAAGATAAAGACAGAGACAGACCGCATAGGTCCAAAACTGCCATCGACGCTTACGTTAAGCTAGTTGCCAGTTCGCCGGTACTCAGTGAGGCGCTTTTGCAGCCCCTGATACCTGCTACTTCAGATTCGCAGGCCTCTACTGAGAGCCATTCGGAGTCCGGTATGCTGCGAGATGCTTCTTCGACTATGGAACTTGGGGATGTCTCTACCTTGGATGGGTCCGGAGCCGCTGTGCAGGCACCGGCTTCTGAGGGTGTATTCAGGCCTACAGACTTGCATTTCAAACCAACGCCATCTTCTTCATCAAGGCCTAAACCTCAACCCACGCCTAGAAAACCAATGTCCAAACTGCATGGTCAGGCCCATATATCTAAAAAAACAAATGCTTAGAATGGCTGAAGACCTTATTACTTTAATTAGGGGAAGCCAGCCTTCCCCCTCTAAGAGATTCTTCTGATTACCAATATTTGCCCTTATCTACCTATGAGGATTCTGATGCAGAGGATTCCATTCCCTCTGCTTCCCTTCCAGAAGATGTTTCTTTTGGTGAAACCTTGCACTCTCTTAGGGAGCATTTCCACTGGGAAAGCCAGGATTACTGTGACTCCAAAAAGAGGCTTAGGGAATTCTTACTCCTCCCTCAACACAGGCCTTTAGCTATCCCTCCTGTTCTGGACATCATAGATGATGCCTTCTTGGAATCTAGCCGGGCCCCAGACACTTTACCTCCAGCTCCCAGAAAACCTGACAGGTATTACAGAGTACCTGAACTCTCACAAGTTCCTCTTCAAGAATCCTACTGCAGATCCAGAGACCATTTCCCAAGGACCAAAAGGCATTAAGGCTACTACTGCCAAAAACCCTACCCCCTCTGATAGAGATTCCAGGACCTTGGACAGATGGGGTAAGAAGGTATACACCTCGGCTACTTTGGCCATTAGGGCCTTAAACTGCCAGTTTCATATGTTAAAGTATCAGCAGCATATTATGGGACTACTTAAGCAGAAAATGATGTTGATTCCTGACTGTGCTGAACATAAAGAATTACAGGATTTAATTCATTCTGCTGAACAAGTTGGTAAACATACTTTGCAATGTGGTTTTGACTCTCTAGAAGCATCTTGCAGGGCTGCTGTCTCTGGGTTTGTCCTTAGAAGGCATGCTTGGCCTAAGGAGCTAAACTTGCCAGATCATGTTAAAGCTATATTACTGGATGCTCCCTTAAACCAAGACAGCCTGTTTGGCAACAAAGCAGAAGTCGTCCTTAAAAAGATGGAGGAAAAAGCTAAATCTATGCAAACTGTTAAAGATTTCCTGCAAGTACAGCCTCCCAGATTTAGTAGGCATTGGCCTTCTAGGAATTGGTCCTTTCCAGTCTCTTCCAGGCCTTCTCAGTCCAAACCCAGGAACAGCAGATCACCTAGGCTACAGTCTCAATGTACACACAGGCTTAAGCAGTGGGGGGCTCCCACTTCCAAAGCTGGAAGTAGTAAGACTCCCCCCTATGGAAAAATGTCACAATGACTTAACCTTAACCCTTCCAAGCCCTGCTCAACTGCATACTCCCTTAGGGGGAAAGATCGCCCTGCATGCAAAAAACTGGGAGCTCATTACCCAGGACAAATGGGTTTTAAATATAGTTTTCCAAGGATACAGATTCCACTTCCACACCTTACCAACCCCAAACGGTTGGCCAGACCTACCCCCAAATCAGTGGGCAGAGGCTCAACAGCAGGTTCTCTCTCTTCTAAGTATCAGGGCTATTCAACCTGTCCCAGCAGAAGAAAGAGGACAAGGTTTTTACTCAAGACTTTTCCTGGTACCCAGAAAAGACAGCTCCTGGCATCCTATCCTGGACCTCCCTGTTCTAAACACCTTTTTGGTAATCCCAAAATTCAAAATGCTAACACATCAACAGCTGCTTCCTATGCTAGGCAAAGATGCCTGGTTGGCAACCTTAGACTTAAAGGAAGCTTACCTACAGATTCCAGTAAGGGAATCTTGCAGGAAATACCTACGCTTCAGACCAGGCTCCATGCACTGTCAGTTCTCTGCACTTCCCTTTGGCTTATCTACTGTGCCCAGGGTATTCACAAAGTGTCTAGCTCCAGCCATTGCATTTTGCAGGCAGAGAAATATTCAAATATACCCATACCTGGATGATTGTTTGATTCAGGCAAAGGGGAGCTTTGAGCAACCTGTCTGACCATGGAGGAGTGGTTCCAGCCCAGAAGTTAGTAGTTTACTGGCCATTTTGGGCTAATTTCTATCTCTTTCATTTCCCTACTATAAAAACTGCATTTGCACAGTTTTGCGCACCGGGCAGCACCACGTAGCTACGATTAAATTATTCCCGGCTCCACTAAGTCTCCTCTTTAGTTTTTCCCTTGAAACTAGTCTAACTCTCAACCTAAGTAGTAAAAAAGGATCCTACAGCCCAGCACTTGCTCAGACCTAATAGCAAGCACTAATATACCCTGACACTGATTGCCCAGCAGGGCAAGGCTCTTTATTCACCCCTCACCAATCAAGCGACTAAGCAGCTTACCCTATTATTCAGGCATGACCAAAGGGGAATTTCAGGTGTACTCTCCAGTCCTGCTGATGAATCTGGGTATCCTGAGGCAATGGTACAACTGCCTCATGTACACAGACAACCCTCTCCTCCTATCACAAAACACTAACATATGCGAGAGATGCAATTATACAGCCAAACTGGAAGCTAAGCTGTTTCCACCCAAGACTGGAACAGACAGTCAAGAGGAGAAGGTTAACACTTGCACCACACCTCCAGCCGAACACAGACCTACTAAAACAGCACTGGCAAAAAATACACATAAATACACAAAATCATACTCAGAGGCTCTAAATAAAAACCTGCAAAAGCATCAGAGACCTCCAAAGCAGACACCCAAACAACCTGCACCTCCTGTCACAAACCAGAAAACACATAAAACACAAAATCAGTATGCCACACAATCACAGCCCTTAAGGCGAAATAACATACCTAACACACTAGTAATAGTTGACTCTATAGTCAGGCACATTGACGTCCCACTCACTAGGCTGGACAAGCAGAAGGTTACCGTTAGCTGCCTGTCGGGAGCCAGAATCCGCCACATAACTCAAGCACTCAGGTCACTGCAGAACAAGTACAAATATGACTCTGTCATTGTTCATGTTGGTGTTGGTGTGAATGACCTGAGATGTACCTCCCTGGACTACATGAAAAGAGACATGGAAGAGTTCTCTGATCATGTAGCCCAGGCTGGTATGACCCTGACCCTGAATAGCATCCTGTCCTCACCAAGAATGATACCTCACTATAAAGAAAAAATGATCAATTTCAACTATTGGCTAAGCTTCTGGTGTCATTCAAAGGGGATCCAGTGTCTGTCAGCCTGGGACGACATGCTCGACAAGCCGCGTTGCTTCACAAGAGACAGCTTGCACCTGTCACCCCTATGCTTTTGAATACTGGCCAAGGCTCTTGCTGCCCCCATAGTGCCTTTTTTAGGCAAGGCTCAAAAGTCAAACCCACCTCCGTAAACAGCACTATTAACAAAAAACTGAGGGTTATGCTACTCAACACCAGGAGTTTAAATCTCAAAATGCACAAGCTCTAAGCACTCCTCAGTATGTTGAATGTCGACATCTGTGCAGTAACTGAAACCTGGTTCAAGGCTCCAGAAAGCACCTTTGCACTACCGGGCTACAAATCATGCCACACGTTTCGGCCACAGAACAAGGACCGAAACACAAAAGGAGGGGGTGTATCCATATTCATCAAGGATACTTACGCCTCCATGTTAGTGGCGCAGCATGATACCTCTGAGATCATCTATGTGAAACTAACAACGGCCAAATCTGCAATGCAAATTGTGGCCTGCTACAGATCACCCTCCATGAACCAGGACCACCACTCCACCTTTCTGGAGACACTTGAAAATATGAAGGTCCTACCGAACACCCTGATATTGGAAGATTTCAATTACCCTACTATTCACTGGGAAAACTACTCGAGTACAAACTCCCAGGCCCAGCGCTTCCTGGAATTAATCAACTCAAATGCCCTGGATCAGCTGGTAAACTCCCCTACCAGAGGTGAAAACATATTGGACCTGGTCATCACCAACATGGGCGACAGGTGTTCCACACCAGAGGTCAACCCGTCACTGGTTAGGTCAGACCATAAACTAATCACTCTGGATGTCATCACTCCACCACCACCCCCAACTAAAGAAACCACAGTAAAAAACTTTTCTAAAGCAAACTTCACCTTACTTAAGACAGAGGTGGTAAGTTTCACAGCCCCCACGCTAAAGGATAACGCTGCCCAAGATGCAGAAACCTTTACAAATGCACTCTATGAGCACCTACAAGGATGCATGGATCGTGCCATCCTTAGCAAAACCAAGACTCACTCCTCTAAGAGAAGGAAACCAGTTTGGTGGACCCCTGCCATAAACATGCTATACAATAGAAGGAGGAAACTAGTTCAGAAAAAAGCAAATCCCAGGAAGGAAAGACAACCCTGATCAGTATAAGTAAAAAATTAAGGTCCCTTATGAAGTCTTCCAAGACTAACTTCAAAAGAATTGTAGCTAAGGATTCAAAAGATAACCACAAAGCCTTCTTTAGTTATGCTAAGACTCTTAAGTGGTAACTTGCAGATATGCACTGAACTAGTGCAAAATAGCACAAAATATACTGAACCTACTGATATTGCCAACATCCTGGCAGATAGATTCATTGCAAACTTCACCCTCCTCTCACCTCCAAAAGGGCCCACAACAATACCATAAAATCACAGACTCACAGGTGAAAACAGCCCTTTCAAAAGCCAAAAACACAGCGTAAATGGGACCAGATGGTGTCCCAGGCTGCATCTTGCACAAACGAACTAACCCCCCCACCTAAACATGCTGTTCAACCTGAGCCTCTCCACAGGCTACGTGCCCATAGAATGGCGCACAGCAACGGTTATCCCTCTCCACAAAGGAGGAGCCACAACTGACCCTGGTAACTATTGCCCCATAAGTCTGACTAGCCTGGTCTGCAAGGCTGTGGAGCACATCATCATGGAACTCATTAACAAAGACATTGGGAATCTCCAAACACTTGACCCGACCCAGTTCGGCTTTGTTAAGGGCAGATCATGCCTACTAAACCTGGTTGACTTCTTCGAGACACTCACCAAGGGCATAGATGAGGGAAAGATGGTTCACACAGCCTACCTTGACCTTGCCAAGCCTTTTGACACCATTCCCCACTCGGGTATTACAGAAAAATTCACCAGCCTGAACATAAACCCCTACGTCATGAGATGGGTTGCCAACTGGCTTACAGACAGAAATCACACGGTAAGAATAGCGGGCTCCAGGTCCGACTCTAAACCAGTCACAAGTGGTGTCCCTCAAGGCTCGGCCCTGGGACCCCTACTATTCGGCATATACTTCTCAGAAGTACAGGCAAACATAGGAAGACTATGGCTAACCAAGTTCGCTGATGACTGCAAACTGGGAGCCATAACTGGCTCTCCGGCTGATACGGACAATCTCCAAAAGGGCCTTACTGAGACGGACACCTGGTGTCAAAGTCATGGCCTCAAGCTAAATGCCAAAAAATGCATAGTCATCCCGTTTGGAAAAAACAAAACACCCACGAATTACCACATAGGTGGCAGCCCATTTAATACAGAAGAGGTAATAAGAGATCTGGGGACTCGGGTAGATAGTAACCTCTCCTTTGACAATCATTTTGCCAAAGTAGGTAGGAAATCCTTCTATATGGCCCATCTAATTGCTAAAGGGTTCGCATCTAGAAATAAAGAGGTTATAGTGTCCCTCTACTCGTCACTCATTAGACCCATCATAGAGTACAATGCCCCATTTGGGCTGTACCTCATAAGACACTTCCAACAGCTGGAAAGACCACAAAAGTACCTCACCAAGAGGATTACTGGCCTCAAACATATGTCCTATGCAGCCTGACTGAAAAAACTCCGGCTGTACTCAGTGGCATATCGCTTACTCAGAGGTGATCTCTGCCTGACTTGCAAAGCCATGTCCAACTCAGAATTGCTCCACCTAAAGAAATCCAAGTCACTGCAAGCCGCACGCTCTAGTGAGCTAAACCTCACCACAGCAATAAATAGGGCATGCTGGAGGGATAGATTCCTGTCACAGATACTCTCCATGCTTTGGAACAAAATTCCAAACTACATCAGGCAGAGCCTCTCACTAACAGTCTTCAAGAGAAACCTTGACGAGTGGATGGGTAACAGAAAATACACCCCTGGGATCACTTCATTGGCTCTGCTTCACAGTGGATCAGTTACTTAATCAATGGGGCGGCGAAAGCCGACACACTGGCTAGGCTTATAAATGCTCTCAGCCAGATAGCCTAGTACCTACCTATGAACTTATGCTATTAAAACATCTGGCATTTGTAAAGAAACTTCTAACCTCATTGGGGTTCACCATAAACGAAAAGAAATCTCATCTAGTACCCTGCCAACAAATTGTATTCCTGGGAGCAAGCTTGAACACAACTTCCCAGATGGCTTACCTCACGCCAGAGAAACAAATTTATTTGACAGCCTACTTCAAACTACTGGCCACAAAGACCCCTCTGTCTGCAAGGAAAATCCTGCAAGCCCTGGGTTTCATGGCCTCTTGGATTCTACTAATTCCATATACAAGACTGCATATCAGGAAACTACAATGGTATCTAAAAAGCCTATGGTATCAACATTCTCAGGACCTGGAATCAATGATTCCTAGCATTCCTTGTATAAAGACAGAGTTCCTTTGGTGGGCAGAGGCCTGCCACCTCAACAAGGGGCTCCCTTTCAATCTACCCCCTGCCGCCCAAACTCTGACTACAGACGCATCAGACTATGCATGGGGGGCTCACTTGGCTGGGCGGTGCATTCAGGGCAAATGGAACCTGAGTCAGATGCACCTGCATATCAACCAAAAAGAAATGTTAGCTGTACAGAATTCCCTGACAGACTTCAAAGACCACATCCATCCAGGACAATTATTGGTCAAACAGACAACACCACAGTTATGTGGTACATAAACAAGCATGGGGGAACCCACTCGTACCCTCTCGTTAGACTAGCCATGGCTCTGTGGAACACAGCCTTGAGCTACCAAGTGCACCTGCAAGCTCAATTCTTGCCAGGCAAGCTAAATTCACTGGCAGAGGACCTAAGCAGAAATCTCATGGACCCACACGAATGGAAACTGGAACCAAAAATATTCAACCTCTTTAGGAACAAATGGGGGACTCCAGAGTTAGACCTGTTTGCCTCCCCTCAGAACTACTAATTGGGCAAATTCTGCACAAGGACTCCCCACAGTCAAGCTTGGAAAGTGAATGCCCTGTCCTTTACCTGGGAATGCCTCTCAGTTTATGCCTTTCCCCCTCTGCCTCTCCGCTTGAAGGTTCTGCTAAAGATCAAGGACAAACCAAGGACAATACTGATTGAGCCAAACTGGCCTCGCCAGCACTGGTACCCCATCTTGTGGAGTATGATACTGCTGGATCCATGGCACCTACCTCAGACACATTCCTTGCTGTCCCAGCAGGCGTGCCAGATTCCGCATCCTCAGCTTTAAACCTTGAACCTTTCAGCCTGGCTAATTCCTTGAGCTCTCCAATAGCATCCCTCAGTAAGCAAGTGCTAGATGTCATTCTGGAAGCAAGGAGACCTAGTACTAGAAAATCCTATGCTGAAAAGTGGAAAAGATACTGTTCCAGCAGCCAGACTCAAGGGATGGGCACAACGGTGCCCAGCTTGCCTCATATTCTTCAATACTTAACAGAAATGCTGCACAAGGGCCTATCCTTCTCGTCAGTTAAGATTCATGCCTCTGCCATTTCAGCACATTATAATACTGAGCCATCCCTCTGCTCTCACCCCTTGCTAAAATAATTCCTTAGAGGGGCCAAGAATTTAAGACCCCCAGGAGAGCTCCCACTCCAGCCTGGGACCTTAACTTTGTATTGCAAAGCTCACTCTTCCCCCTTTTGAGCCAGCTGCAACAGCAGAGTTGAAATTCCTTTCTTGGAAAGCAGCCTTCCTTCTAGCCATCACTTCAACAAGAAGTGTGTCTGAATTGCAGACCGTCATGGCAGTGGGACCCTTCATTATTTTCCATGCGGACAGGGTTTCCCTCAGGACTAATCCTTCCTTTATGCCCAAGGTGGTGTCTAGTGTGGCCATAAACCAGTCCATTCATTTGCCTACTTTTTTTCCCTAATCCACAAAACAAAGGGGAACGGATACTGCACTCTCTGGATGTGCACAGACAACTTAGATGCTATTTGGACAGGACTAAGCCTCTCAGAAAATCTGAGCAGCTGCTAGTTGGCTTTGCTGCAGGGGCAGAGGGGAAGGCCATTTCAAAGCAGACCATTTCCAAACGGATAGCCCATTGCATTCATTTCTGCTACAAGCACCATGGAAAACCTACCCCACAGGGGATAAGATCACATTTCACCAGGGCTGCATCTACCTCTATGGCATTTCTCAGAGGAGTCCCTACCAGGGACATCCTAGAAGCTGCTACCTGGAGCCCTGTACATACCTTCACCAAGCATTACCACGTGGCTATTTTTTTCTAAATCCAGAGCTGGATTTGCCACTGTAGTTTTGCAGGGCTTAATAGGTGGCCCTAATGCTCTTTAACTACCTCCTCCCTTCCTTAGCTTTGGGAATTAATCCAAATGTGATGACTGCAACAGTGAACCACGAAGAACATAGTACAGTTGTGTACACTTGCCCTAAATGTAGATGTTCGAGTGTATTCACTGTTGGAGTCCTGGTTACCCTCCCTCCAGCCCCCTGACTTCTCTTGGCTCTACCTTTCCTTCTTGTTTGGTGTATTTGAGCTTTCTGGTGTATTTGCTTTTTGTTGGAGGTGTAACATAACATATTTTAACATATAACTTTCTCAGAGGCGATCTCTGTCTAACGTGTAGAGCCATGTCCAACCCAGAATTGTTGAACATGCTCCATCTTAGCAAAACCAAATCTACTTGAGCTACATACTCTAGGGATATAAACCTCAACACAGCAATGAATAGAACATGCTGGAGAGATAGATTCCCTTTGCAGAGACTTCCCTTACTATGGAACAGGGTCCCGATCTACATAAGACAGAGCCCCTCACTATCACTCTTCAAGAGGAACCTTGATGAGTGGATGGGTAACATAAAGTTCACACCGGGGATCACACCAACAGCACTACTAGATAGGGGCCAAGGGTACTAGCTGCTAGTACAAGGGTCTAGGGAACTACTAAAGGGGCAGTGAATACTGCACAACGTGGCTGGGCTAATATATGCCTTCGGGCAGATAGCCCAGTACCAACCTATGAACCTATATAATTGCTTCCCATTATGGGGGCACCTGACATCTGGGGCAAGAAAAACTGATGTAATGGCGTCGGCTGCATGTTTTATACCCCTGACGACCTGATGTCATGGAAGAAGCGACAGCAACCGACGCAGAAATCCAAAGACTCTGGTATTCAGGCTGACTGAGGGCTACCTGCAGGCAGATAACCCAAATGACTGCAACAGTGAATACACTCGAACATCTACATTTATAGTAAGTGAAAACAACTGTACTATCTCTCGCAAGTCTGAGTGTTGGGAGGTATAAGGAGAGGGTTGTCAGTGTACATGAGGCAGTTGCTACATTGCCTGAGGATGCCAAGTTCACCGGGTTAATAGGAGAAAGCACAGGGAACTGACATTTAGACATGCCTGGAAGGGTGTGCATTAATAATAAGTACTGGAGCTGTTTCCTTCTTCCAAGTCATATGGGTCAGCTTTCAAAGTACTACACTTAGGTATAAAAGCAACCCTGAATTCCCAACTTTATTATAATATTTGTAAGTTTGCACATTGCCTTGCCCGAAGAATAAGTTACTCTGGGATGAGTAGGTAGAATGAAACTGTGCTGCCTTTGGTGCAGATTTGCTTTGGACAAATTACTTATAGTCCTGTTTCTGGATGTACTGCTCCCTGTGGGTGTCATACTTTTTACTGCAGTGTTTTATCTAGTCTGAAAAAAATATGTTTTTTTCATTCTTACTTTTAGATAACTGTAGTCTAACATCTGCTCAAGAAAATAATAAACACACACACACATATATATATATATATATATATATATATATATATATATATATATGTGTGTGTGTGTGTGTATCTATTACTTTCATTCAGGTTTTTAGTATTGATTGTAACAATATAAAATATAAAGGAAAATAAAATGATCTGTTGTGACATTCTCATATGCTGTATTTCTCTTCTCCAAGGGTAGTTATGTTCCAGTGTGAGTCATTCTTCTCCTTGAGTCATGTGGATAAATCAGTTGGAAATTCTGAGGTGTCTAAACTCCCTGATCAATAAGATAGATAAATGAGGGCGAATGACAGAACATTTTTCATTATAAATGTGCTCTTTGTGTTTAAACTTTTTACTTGCTTCAATACTGACAAAATCTGTTCTGTTATATTTACTGTATTGCCCAAGTTTGTTGTGTCCTATTTTTTTTTCTAAAGGAGAATCTTTAAAATGTTCATGAACTATTTGAAATACTACTTCTTGTTATATTGTTGATAGATGGTGCACTTATACTCAAAGCTGTACCTTTATTTCTATATTTGTTGCTATTACAGTTTCAGGGAATGTGTTAAATTCTTCAGAAGCTGCCTTTACAAGATATGTCATCCTGGGCTAAAAGTTTGATGTCATTTGCAATAGCCCATTTTCATTTTTTTATCTTCTCTTTATGGCGTTCTTTTTATGTTTCTCACTTTTGATTTCTTTCAGCGGGTTCTCTAGAAATGCATACTGAAGAGGGCTTGTTGGTCACTTTTGATGTATTTCTTCTGTGCTGTATATAGAAGTCTTAGTCATCTACTCAGGTTGGATGTCATCTCCAGGTCCAAAGGAATAATAAAGCACCAACTTTTCATTTTCTACATACTTATCCTGCATGGAGCATTGTGCATTCTAGGAGCACAGTGCCTACTGTTTGTCTACCACAGTGTGCTTCTGTTATTCACTGATGGTTTGGTATTTGTTTGTCAAAGCTGTTTGATAGTAATTCAGGACTCATTTACAGGGTTTGGTTCTCCAGTTCAGTTCTATACTGGAGTCCTTCTGCATAGAATCTGCACATCTTCTCTGTGCTTGTGTCTGTGTGGATTTTCACCAGATGTCCCCATTTTTCCCCATATCCTAAATGTGTGCTTTAAGCGAATTGATTTTCTTCCAAAGTGTCCATGGGTGCACATGTTGTATGTGTACATGCTTGTGCACACACTTTGCTTCAGCAAATCCAGCTTGTGTATGCATATCACCTTTTTCTAAATTATATTTACATTTTTATTATATACTAGATATACTTTATTCAGAATGGTGTCATGACCTATAGATCTATAGATTTATTCTTATGCATTTCACAGTGGTATGTACTTCAGAGCAAATCAAAAAGCTTCCATCCTGCCCTGTCTCTCTCTCTCTCTCTCTCTCTCTCTCACACACACACACACACACACACACACACACACACACACACACACACACACACACACACACACACACACACTCACGCACACTCTCTTTTCTCTCTCTCTCTCCAGGGAAAGGTTTTACACAGGGTGGTCCATTCTAAGTACTCTGGTATACAGGAGAGGACAGCACAGCTCAAAACGTTTTTGAAATGTTTTGTATTCTTTAGCTGTTCCTGCATATTAGTAGTCATTAGCATCTTGCTTGATCTCATACTATGTGACCAGTGTCATAGATGTACACAGACCTAACATGTCACAGGTTCTTTTTGTGTTGTGAAAATGTCAGTACAGCACATTGCTGAAAGAATGTGATTTGCATGCACAGTGTGTGTGTGTGTGTGGGTGTGTCTCTGTGTGTATGCATGCACGCACCCCAAACCACTGTCTAGTTAAGTGACTTGGTCAAAGTTACACAGTATGAAAGTTAATGTGGAAAATTTCAAACCCTGTAATCTTGTACTGTTTTTTCTGGTTTCAACAGTTAAAAAAATACATTAGAGGCAGATTTGTCACCCAACATTTGCCCCTTGTATGGAACAAGTTTCCATTTTGTATTCAACAATGCAACATAATATATTCCTTCAAAAAGGAGTTAGACATCTAGATGGGTATCCACAAACAGTAGTAGATATAGATGAGCAGAAGAGTGCTATAATATAGTTAGTTTTGCTGACCAGCTTAGTCACACTTGGCCTATGACCTATTTTCAGAAGAGATCTGAGATGATACACATGACGCTGACTAGGGGTAAGTTGGGGCACCAGGAAAATTCATCTACTCTTTGCATTTTGGGTAGGGGAAGGATCTGGTACTGGTGGAAAATTGTGTTTCTAAAGCTTAGGTTGATGAAGTAGAAAAAAGCGTATGTAATGGAGTGGAGGTTGTTAGTCTAAGTAATGATGCTTTTGAGGATGAAGTGTCGTTAAAATTAATGAACAAAGAAAATTGTAATGCTAAGAAATGGAATTAATACATTAGTAATGAAAGAGGTTCATGTACATCAAAGACTGCAAGTAACAGGCATGGTTTCGTTTAGGGGAAATGATCAGGAAAGAAAATGCTGATATTCATGTAATGGCAGCTTGTCAAGATGTTGAAGGTGAATAGTCATCAGTTGCGCAAAGGAAGAATGTAGTGCTTAGAACAGAAATGCAGTCTGTGGTCCAGACCTGCACAGCAGTTGAAATGAGGACAATTAATGCAAGTGAAAAGAAACAGTGGCAACTTCCTGCACTGTAGATGCTGCATACTGTGTAAAGGGTATCAGCAAAAAATGATTAGTTACCAGGCAGATGTTATGTGTAGAATAGTGTTATCCAACCCTAGAGTTTCACAAACTCAAATGCAAGATCTGGCATCGATAAGACCAGAAATGTTGGAACAGTTATGACACTTTGGATTTATGTTCTGAGAAAAGGAAACAGATTTTTACTGTTTTATTTTATATATTTTATTTCACATTTGTTAACTGGGTTGGTCCACCTGAGCAGCTATAGCCCATTTTCAGTGGAGACCGGAGGAGAAAATCTCCAGTAATAGATATATAAATAGCAAATATATATATATATATATAGTAATGTAAGTATGTACAGTAATACAATACTATATATTACAATATACTAATACAAGAATAAGTAAAACAGCATGTTAATACAAGAATAAGAAATATCATAGCCCAGACAGTAAACAAAGGAATATACATACTATGGTTGAAAGGCATTTACCTTTTGTGTAGATGTATTAGAGACAGGGGTTATAAAAATTAGCTTATGAAAGAGATGAGATAGATTGTTTATGGAATAAGAAGATTAAAAGACTCAAGAAGAATACGGACTGAGAAGTGGGAAATGTGGGTTGATTTGATTATATTGGATAGCCAAATTTAGAAACTGTTATAAACATAACTGGATTTAGAAAATCTCTCTTTGGTATACCTATGCCTCATAATCAAGTTTTCTGCTACTTTCTGGATACAGGTAATTTAATTCAACAGTGTGTTAAAAGAAGATGTGAACAGGTGCGAAGACAGGGGACTTAAATAAGCAGAATTGGGAAGTTTCATGCACAGATGTGAACGGTGCTGGGAAATGAACACAAGTAGAATTCAAGTGTTATATACAAAGTGTGGCACTAATATTTATTTATGGTTGACTGTGAATAGCGTTATGTAGGAGATAATATGCTGAAAATGCACAAAAATAATTTGGACAGTTGAAATGTCTGAACAAGAAGAAGGGAGGGGGTTGTAATGATGAAATTGAGCATGAAATGAATGTTCAGTGAACTACTAGTGTTGAAACAATGCTGTTGTAAATAATTATGGGGAACTGAAGAGAAAAGAAGAAATGTTCAGTATGTCATTTTAAGTAATAACTGTGTGTTGTTATAAATTCAATATATAGATAAAATAAAGTAAGGAAATGTTAAAAAAAAACAAGTTTCAATAGCAAAGACATTAAGTATAAGAAAAGGGAAGGAGAAGTTAAAGAATATAAAGAATGTGAAACTGATTGATAATAGATAATTAATTGTCTACTTAACAAATATAAATAATGTCATGTAAATTTAAGAGTAATTCTAGTCAAAAAATGGACGCTGGGAAAAGTTGTGCCATAGTTTTTATTTTTGGGGGGTGGGATGTAAGGCTTGTAAGTTTAACACAATTCCAAAAAGTTCTTTGAACAATGGTGAGTGATGAATGCTGTTTAAAGTTTGTAGATGTTATAGTAATCGAGCCAGGGAGATGCTAGACAGTGGATGTTTGTAAAGGAAAAAAATGCATAGGGTAATTTGACTCCTGAAGTACATTACTTCAGACTGTGTCAGGCAGGAATGTACTTCAGGAGTGCAGTGTTCCTTTGTAATGTATTACAATGTCAGTGCATGAACATGAATCCAAGTACCTGGTATGGGAAAAGACCCAACAGCTTTTTGATATCCCAAGTGTCAGAGGCAAGTTTGCTGATACTGTATGCCACGTAACATTCTTGCAGTTGAAAAGATTAGCACTGCACTTTGGTGATAGATCTGTTTTTCACAGTCTCATTCTTAGCTAGAGCGTCTTCTGCGTGGAGACATGCGTGAATGGGCGCACCTTCGTTGAAGGTTGTGCATCAGGGCTGGTAACTCGGCACGTAAAAATCAACTACCAATCATTAGCGGACTAGAGTTCCGCTGTGGCGACCCCTAACCGGGAAAAGCCGAAAGACACAAACAGACATGATCTTTGATTCACTTGTATTCTCCAGTCACTGCCTTTATGGAGTTTTGCATGTTCTCCCTGTACCTTTTTGGATTTTTGCTGGGCACTGTATGTTCCCTCTGCTTCTCAGAAACATGCTGGTTGACTGGCTACACTAAATTGTCCATATATAAATATATTTACCCTTATCATTATGGCCTGAGGTTTGACTGACAAGCGCTTAAGAAGGCCTAGTTTACTTACAGGCACATCATAAAAATAATGAAATACAAATATTGCAGAGTGGAAATTTTCTTTGTTCAGTAATCAGAGCATGAATCTTGAAAAGTTAACTTATTTGAAACACAAGCCTGCAAATTTTGAGGTTGATACTGGGAGCAGTGCCATTGTAAGGACAAAGCTGAAATTCAAACAAATAACACAATTTGTATTCAGATGGTAATATAGAGGACAACATATTAAAATAGTGACGGTCAGTGAGATTAATGTTAATTTAAAAGAACATTGGAAAGTATTGCCTCTGATAACACAAAAGCTCACAAAATAAATTAAATGGGAATTAAATAAATCACTTATTCTAAATGCAGAGCTCTATGAAAAATATTCATTAAACTTGGGGGAAAAACATTTAAAGAGGAGTGTAGTATTTTAAAAGGAATCAGGATTAGTGGGCATGTTCCAGCAGATGGCAGACATAGACGTTTCTATAGACTGAAATCAGTTTGTTGTTCTTTGCATATTAAGGCAGAATAAGACTTAAAGACTGTTGAACAATTAATTTTCCTATGAAATAATTGGGGATGGTTTATGGCTATTGCTGTGGCAAATTAATTGAAATACGATGGGATTATTAGGCATTGTGAAGGCTTTAAGTATTAAACAAGTAGCCTGTTTAATACAGTATCCTGCATCTTAGGTGGATGGCTTTTTTGCATTGTTCCTGGAGGTGGCAGACTAATTTAAGCTGGGTAATAACAGCAAGTACTTCATGGCTGAATGTTTCTCTGAACAGTATGCATAAGGTATATGTACTTCGAGGCTAGACCCTATTTGGGGGGATACACTACTTCTGTCTTGTTTTCATGGACAACTATATCTGGTTTTCTTACATCTATCTTTTGAACTGTTGGTAATGGATGATCCCATGTGATGTAGACTTCATCATTTTCTACGATGCTTTGTGGCTCATGTTTCCAGTGTTTTTCAGCTACTTCAATATTGTAATGTTTGCACAATCCCCAGTACAACAGTCTTGCCACATTATTATGCCTTTCACTATCCAGTCCTTCTGCCATTAGTATGTCATAACCAGCAACAAAGTGTGCAACTTTTTCCAGTTCTGTTTTACAAAACATGGCCCACTTCATTAGCAAATGTATCTCATCCAGGGACAAGGTGGTCATAACATCCCTGTATTCTTCTCTTATAAGACCCATTATGGAGTACAAAGCACATGCAGCAGCTGGTAAGACCACAGAGGTTCCTCACCTGGAGAATCAAGGGAATCAAACATCTACCCTACACATATAGGCTAAAGGCCCTGTCTCTCTACTCAGTCTCCTACAGACTCCTCAGAGGTGACCTCTGTCTGGTATACAAAGCAATCTCAGACCTTGCCTAGGTGGGACTGCTGCATATCCGCAACTCAAGCTCCACTCAAGTAACCCGCACGTGTGACCTCAACCTGGTCTGTGACATCAGTAGGTCTTAGCAGGACAGATTTGTGTCCCAGAGACTCTTCCTTTTGTGGAATAGACTCCCTGTCCACATAAAGCAGAGTGCCTCATTAACGCTTTTTAAGCGCAACAGAAAATACACCCCCTGGGATTCCACCTGTGTCCCTGCTGGACAGTGGCATAGGGTGCTGACTTGTTAGAACATGGGCTAAATTCTTGGCTAGGTTTGTAAGGGCCTCAGGGCCAATAGCCTAGTCACTTCCTATGATCCTATGAAAACCTACATTTGTCTGTTTCTCTCACATGTTCAATGGACTTTGTAAACCAACATGTGTATAGTCCACTGTCTTGGGTCCCCAATATTAACCTTTCATCATTTGTTTTGAATTTGCCTCTCCTTAACCATTCCTGCATTCGATCCTTATCAACATGAGATTGTTCCAGAAGTTTTCTATACTTGCAACTATATTTACTGCATTTTCCACATTTCTTGCCTTCTCATCTGATCCTTTACCTTATATTCTTTATTTTGTTTTTTTGGCACATTCAGTTGCTGCCTGATTTTTATCTACTTCTGGTTTGGTTTCTATTCCCGTTTGACACCAGTATGCTTCTGTTAGACTAAGAAGGGAAAACAGATTTATTCTCCTCATGTTTCAAAATTTTCACTATGTTTGGGTCTTGTGAGGTCAGCAGATATGTATGCAGTCCCACCATTGCAGATCTATCTATGTAAGCAATTTCAAGGAGGCCCATACCTCCTTCTGAACTGGAAATATATAATCTTGGTATGCACTGATTTTTATAAATCATTTGATGAGTGCAAGGATCCTTCTTGTTTTCCTGTCTAATCTGTCCAACACCTTTTGGGGGCAGTCAATACCTTCAAAACTGTAAATTAGGACAGGAAGAACAAACTGGTTTATAGCTTGAACTTTATTCCTAGATGTCAGCGCTGTTTTCAGGATTAATTTAAGTCTTCTACAATATTTCTTACTGAATTTTAATCACATTTGTTCATGTTTTATTGTTGATCCTTCATCAATTCCTAAATATTTATACACTCCCCCTTGTTCAAGTTCTTTTATATCACATTCTTGTCCCAAAATGATGTTTTCTTTTTGCTGCAGCTTTCCTGCTTTGAAGGTTGCTTTTGCACATTTCTCAAGACTAAATGACATCCTTATATCATCTGAAAAAAATTTAACTACTTGCAGTTGTGCTTTCAGTTCCTCATCTGATGAGCTGTACAGTTTTAAATCATCAACAAAGAGAAGATGAGAGGTCTTTAGACTTTTTTGCTTTCTGGGAGACAAATTATAGCCATGACCTAATCTGTTAAGTAGACAGCTTAATGGGTTAAGGGCAAGCCACAAGAGCAACTGTGACAGAGATTCACCCTGAATATCCCCCTTTGGATTTTTATCCCTAGAATAATAATTTGTCCTTTATCATGGCTTAACTGCAAAGTGGTTTGCCACTGTTTCATGGTCACTGTGATGTAGTTTATCAGTGTAGGGTGTATCTTATACATTTTTATGCACTCTTTTATCTATGAATATGGGATACTATCATATGCTTTTTTATAGTCTATCCATGCCATACTTAGATTCTTCCCCTTTTTACAATTCTACACTATGACTTTATTTAACAACAAATGATCCTTTATTCAATATGACTTTCTTTTATTACACTTTTGTTCTATTGCCGTAATTGAGTTTTTTTTCTAAATAACTATAAACTCTGTCGACCTCAGTTCCAGTATATAGTTTGATGTTGTCGAAAGGCAAGTTATTGGTTTGTAGATTTTAGGGTAGCTTGCAGGTTCACTGTTAAGTAGGAGCATTGTTTTTCCTGTTGTTAGCCAGGCTGGTGTCTTTTCAGGGTGCTCATATAAATAGTTTTTACTCATGGTTAAATCTTCATGCAAAGATGATAATACTTTTAGCCAGAAGTTAGGTACTACATCTGGGCCTGTGGTTTTACAGTTAGAGGCTTTTCTTAACGTTGTTTCAATCTCTCTGGCTGTTACTTCATCCCATTTCACATCCTATACATTTGAACTTCTTATTCTTTCTTTCTTTTACTTCTTCTATCCATTTAGCTTCTTTGTTATGTTCCATAGGATCTTCATAAATATTTCTCCAAAATGTATCTATTTCTTCTTTTTTTGGTGGTCCTTAAATTCCTTTTACCTTGTTTCCCAATTCTCTGTAAAACTTTTTTGGGTCAGCAATAAATTGCTTATTTTGTACTTTTTCTTTATATTTATCTGTGTATCTTCTAAGTTTTTCCACCTGTCCTGATATTTTTAATTTATTATTTGTGACAGTGCATGATAAATTCTGATTCATTATATACTGCACATTACTTTTATCACGTCTGTCTTTCTGAGTATTTTTGTTGATCTGTTCCCTCTTCTGTACTCTTCTAACAGTGACATTTCTTGTCTTAATTGCTTTATAGTTTTGTCTATTTGATACTTCTATGATGGCATTCGATTTCTCCCTATCCTTTCCCTTACTACCTTGTGTTCTTGTGGTATGAGTTTATCTGTTATTAATTTGGCTGTGCAGTAATGTATCCAATTTACTTCTGTTATATCACGTGGGTGTCTATGGACAGTCCTAATCACCGTGTTCATTTGTTTTGTCAAACTTCTAACTTTTTGGTTTTAATGACTTTCTGTAGTCTATTTCTTTTATTGATCTTAATATGTCTATCCATCTCTATTAAATCAAGCAACTCTTCTCTTAGATCATTTTCGTCTAGAGTGAGGGCACATTATTTGTTCACCATTTCCTGTGGGCATTCTATAGAAAGTTCCAGAGCTTCTTCCTGTGCTATGTTCTCTTCAGTTTCACCCTGTGTCATCCGTTACTTTTTCATATGGGAACTCAATCGCCTATCACTTCACGAGATTGACTGTGTCAAAGTTGCCACAGTTTCCTGTTCTTTCCCTTGTATAGCTCCAGCTTAACCTTTGTACTGGTTTCCTGTGGGAGGCTCCAAAGTATCTTCATATGTCAACTAATTAGATGCTTCCTGCTCATGTCCATTGCAATGTCCTGTGCCTGTTTTTGCTAGAGGTTTAGATGTTCAACTCAGGCTATTTTTGAGTCTTTGACTAACAGAGACTCTTATGTTTATTAAAGATCTAGAAGATGTGCAAGAAGATGCAAAAGACTTATTGCAGAATCAGTGACTGCTACAAAGGGCCTGCCTTTGGTATATGTTGAGAATGGTGCAAAAAATGCTGCAATGATGGAACTGTGAAGTTGGTGCATGGTTAAACAGTAAACATGATGGTTCCAAACTTTCCAGCAATGATGGCTAACAGTGGCATAAAAAGTTCCCTAAGGCAAAGTCTGGTGTCTCAACTGCTTTTTTATTTTATGTGCCACATCAGCGCTACCATGCCCCATACTTCAAAACAAAGAAGCCAGTGGCATGTAAGCAGATTGAAAAGAAGAAAAAGAGAGGCAAAGTAATGTTATGTGTACCGGTAAGTTAGCATACATGACACTATAAAGGATGACATAGTGATATGCATGTATTCAGTCTACACACATCCAAACATACACACACACCTCAAATAAGCTCCTTAAGTAAGTAATATGAGGAACAAAGATGCAGAAAATGTAGCAGTGTTAGTAATGTCACAGCTGAAAGGCATTACAAGTTGAGGTGTGCTGCAGGGCCATTGGCATTGTAGTAGCAGTAGGGCTTAGCATAAGCACAAATAAAATCCATGAATGATGAGTGTGCATACTGGAGGCAGACTAGGGCAACACACATGATAGGTTATGGCTAAGTGACAGAAAAAGTAGCCACTGCCTACAAATGTGCTAGTATCCATGACATTGGGCAGCTTTACAGTGATGTCTCAAAGAGATGTGTGTATTCCCAAATAGCAATACAGATGTTGCTTTTTTTGGAGGAGTACTGCAAGGTATAGGTCAGCAGACAAAGAAGAAATTAACAGCTTGAAGAGCAGCAAACATAAGCTTATGTGAACACATCTGCATGCAAACACAAACAGATGCAGACACAGACACATGCACTCACATGGAAAGATAGGACGTGGATAAATTAGGAAAGAAATTACTTCTGTACGACAGAAGTACTGTGCAAAACAGATGATGCAGGCAATTATGTACAAATTGACTTATAGAAAATAAGTTAAGAATTTGGCTTGAGAGGTGGTTATTATGGAAAACAATAGAACTATTGAAATTACTTTCTACAAATGTACAAAGATATAAGAATGCATTTATTTTTGTAACTGGCCCAGTGCTTGGATGTTTCTGTTTTCTTCCTCTCACATACATTGAATCAAACTGGTCATGGGATGGACAGTCATGCCAATAGTGGCTTCAGACTGACACTTTTCTGCCTCATGACTTGTTTCATCTTTTTCTTTCTAATGGGAGATATTTGGTTAATCTTAAAAGAATAGAAGGGAAACTAGTGTCCCCGATATGGTCTAGAATGTACCAGATAAGTAAACTGGTACATTCCAGACCCTTTTTGTCATTGATGTATGGTATTAGAGCAAAAATAAATGGACTATAAAGATGGAAAGTCTGAAGCATCCATTTCAGTCAAATTTTAATTGGGGTGGGGAGGTTGAAACCAGTATACCCAAAGAAAACTGTAGTAGACTCCTGGAAGACATGTAAACTTGTCACAGATGGTAATTTTTGGTCAGATTTGAACCACTGAACTTTGATCTTAAACACTGAACTACAGTGCTTCCTATTTTCCACATGCCCCCCATGACATACATGATGCAGAAGTAGCTATAGACATAAAACCATATTGTCAAAGGTGTGTTGTAAGTAGGGGCAGGTATCTAAGTTTATCATTTAGACATATACCAACCTTACTCTTTGCCAGGGCAACAAGGTTTAAAGTGAAACTTTGTGCATCACTTGAAGTGCTAAGCATTATATAGCATAACCATACCTCTCTGGACTTGAGACAGCAGCACTGGCTGTGTGCAATAGCTGGGTTGCATAGGTAAAAAACTGTGCTGCATATATTTTTTGTTGACATAATGCAATATTGGCTTAATAAAAGGAGTTAACAGTTAATGTGAAGTCTGAATATACTGCAGAGGTGGAGTTGAAAGAAGCAAACCACATACTGAGTACTACAGCAAATGTTTGTAGCCTACCATAATATGCAGCTGTAGCAGGAAAGTTATGTCACCACTCATCTACCTCTGCTAAGTTTTAAAGACGTATTCTGACAGATGCACATACAGGTGAGAACAAGCTGTCTAAATGCAGGCACAAATATAGCATCATCATTCAACCAGTTGTCTTTGGGCCTCATACCTGTCCATTGCAAGTTGAAGCATCAGACACAGCACTGGGTATGTGTCCCATCCATCAGGGTCACCAGCATAGATTTATTTACTTAGTTATTGCTTTTGTTTACCTGGAATGTCCTACTGAGCACATGCACCATTTTCAGCAGAGTCCCGGAAAGAAGTACTCCATTTTACAGAATAAGTAGAAGGCAGTTATACAAGATTTATATGACAAATGTACATACATACATAGAATAGTAATGGTATGACAGTTAATCAAAAAGTAATAAATGTACAGACATACAATAGTAAATGAGCATACATAGAATACTAATGATATAACAGTTAATGAAAATATGACAGTTAAAACAAGAATACAGTAACATATTAGTTCATATCAAGCTTATAAGTGTCTAGTTATTTTCAGTTGGAATCATTTGTAAATGGATATTGCATAGGAGACAGTAAAATAATTATAGGATGAAGATGGGTGGCGCAGTGGTGCAGCGGTTAATGCTGTCACCTCACAGCAAGAGGTTCTCCGGTTCGATTCTCGGCTGGGGTGCCTTCTGTGTGGAGTTTGCATGTTCTCCCTGCATTCGCGTGGGTTTCCTCTGGGTACTCCGGTTTCCTCCCACATTCTAAAGACATGCTTCTGGAGCATTTCTCCCCAGGCCTCCACTGAAAACAGGATCTGTGGAACTTAGTCGGATTTTCCCAGTCAACAAATGTTAAATAAAATAAAATAAATAAAAAGATGGTCACAGATTGGGACTTCCAAGATGGCTGCATGTTGAGTAACAGCTTGTTTGCAGCTCTCCCAGTGTGAACACAGAAACTCAACAGAGGAGGCCAGTAGACTTGTGTTTATGGGTAAATTTCAGTAACTGGTGAGTAAGTGCACTGCCTGAATGCCAGGAATAAAGAAATACATAACTGGAAAAAATCAGCTACAAAAAGTGAGGAAGAAACATTAACTGGGGAAAGTTCTGCAGCTGTTCATCAAAAAGCAGTGCAACCTTCAGACATGACTTCCAGTAACCTTCAGGAAGATATAAGACAACTGCATACAGACCTGGTTAAAATAAACAAAACACTGATGGAGTATATAAACACAAACAACAAAAGGCTGGAAAAATGGAAGAAGATTTAAACAAATATTCAGAAGAGATGATAAAGCTGCAAAAATCAGAGGTCAAAATGAAGAAAAGGCTGGCTGAATATGAAACTGCTCAGGAAGAGACATTTAAAAAATAATAGAATTAGAGGACAGAGCACATAGGGAAAACCTGAGATTTTCAGCTATACCAGAGATGCTGGAAGGAACAGACTGCATTAATTTTATGAAAGCACAAATAAGCAACTGGACTGGTATTCCACTTCAGGAGTTGTTAGTTGAAAGGGCACATTGTGTGTATGCTCCAAACTTAGCTTTAAGAAAGCAACCTAGACCTTTAATAGTAAAGATGCAATCCTGCCAGCAGAAGGAGTGGATTCTGACAAAACTGTGACAGAAGGACAAAATACTAAAATTGGGAGACAGCAGAGTATTTGTGGAGAATGATTACTCATTGTACACCAGGCAGAAGATGAGTAAATTCATTCCACTATTTAGGGCATGTGGAGATGCAGGTGTGAGATTCAAACTGCTGTATCCAGCTCTCTTTAAGGTATTCTTCCCTGGAGGGACAACATCATTTTTGATGAAGTGCATGCTAAGGAGGAAATACATAAGTTTGTCCAACAAAAAGTAAGCTGTGAAACAGAAGGAGATACTGTACCTGTGAAACCTTTTTCAGTATTTCAACGGAATGTGTTGGAGTGAAGGCGGGAAGCATTAGAGTTGACTAGAAGAATCAAGAGTACGTTGGAAATTAAGCAGAGAGAGGATTTGGGCAATGGAGAAGAACAGTATTAAAACCAGTAACTTGGTGTGGGATTACAACACAGTAATTATATTTATGAAGTATGACAGAACAAGAAAACCTGGAAATATTGGACTTTTTCAAAATTTGTTGGACTTGTGGGGTCTCTAAAGTATATGCCCTACTTCATGTCATTAATGTTCAGAAAAATGCTTTGGGGAGAGGAAGAGAGGGGAGAAAGCTAATTGTAAATAAAGAAAATATTTTGTTTTCTTAATACTACTGTTTTTGTGGTTTGTGCTTTTCTTTGCATGCTATTTTTAAGTGTAATGGAGATTGTAAACAGGGGCTGTTGTTTCTTTTTCTCCCGTCTTCTCTCTTTCTTCTTTTCCAGTTTTGAGAAATATAGGCAATGCAATGTATATGTGCCTCTTCTGTTCTTAACTTTTCACTAACCTGCACAAGTCTGATTTACATGTACTTGATTCCTGCTATAACAAAATAGCAAAAATTGCTGCTAATATACCCAACAGGACCCATCATTGCCTTGGTCTTCATAAATTACACTGGCTTGAATTTCCCAATTTGTTATTGCTCATTCAGCTCACCAATGCCCACTCCATTATCCCTAAACCTGAAAACTGCCCTGCACTCTCCAACCTAGTGCAACTAAATACCAACCCAAGGACCCTTAGAACATCCGATAAACTTATACTCAAGGTAACAAAGTCCCATAATTATTTTGGTGACTCTCTCTTCTCCTTCAAAGTAGCCAAACAGTGGAACCTATTACTCCAGAATCTCTTACAAAACGCAGATTGTCATATCTTAAAAAAACTGCTAAAACAATACCTTACTGAACAATGGCTATGCTACTGTAATACTTCTGGCTAGTTTCTCATGCCTTCGATTCAAATGTTTTCTACTCTGCTGTCTTCCTGTCTTATTTCTTGTTGTTGTTGTGTCTTTCGGCTTTTCCTGGTTAGGGGTTGCCACAGCGGTATTCCGGTCCGCTAATGATTGGCAGTAGATTTTTACGTGCCGAGTTGCCAGCCCTGATGCACAACCTTCAACGAAGGTACGCCCATTCACGCATGTCTCCAGACAGAAGACACTCTAGCTGAGAATCGAACGGGACAATGTCTAACTGTGAGGCGACAGCACTATCGCTTCTACCAAATGAAAATACCACAATAGTTTTTAGTTATATAGCTAATGAGTTTCATATTCCTGTCTGTAGTAAGGCTTAGGTAATGTAATGTTTTCTGTTTTATATTCCCCTTTTTTGTAAATTATGATTATTGGCAACTGTCAAACTTTTTGTATATAGTTTTGTTATGCTATTGTTATGGAGATTTTCTCCCCGGGTCTCAGCTGAAAATGGGCTACTTGCCCAGCTGGACTCTACCCAGTTAACAAATGTAAATATAAATAAATAAATAAATAAAAAGTCTGGTTGAAAAGGCATGAGAAAGTTAAAATTGATGTTCTTTTTCTCATTCTTGCATGGGGTAATGACTGTATTAAGGACCTTAGATTGATTGGTTTTAAGAGAGAGCAAATAAATGAAAAAGAATATTGACTATTATGAGGCCTTTTTTCTAGCAAATGCATGTATACTTAGTAGGACATATGCAGCTGATCTTCATGTTCCCATGGAAATAATTTGATAAAGAGAAACTGGCTGTTTAGTTCTTATGTCTCCATGGAGACAGTATGATAAAGAGAAACTGGAGACAGTCTTGTGGAAGGGGATTGGCTAAGAGAAAAAGAAAATCGAAGTTGGCTAAGACATAATGTTCTCTGAAAGCAATCAGGGATTTTCCCATCTGGGAAAGATTTAAAGATAAGACAAAACCAATTAAACTTGAAGTATAGTTTTCTCAGTTTTTTTAAATGCAGTGGGGATACTAATATAAACAGGTGCTTTTGCTTTTTTTAATTTTTTTTTGTCACTGCAATGTAAAAAAAAAGTGTGAGAGAGAGAGGGAGAGAGAGTAGAGGGGGGAGCAAGTATGAAAAAAGAAAATCAGTGTGCTTTTTCCCATGCTTGCATAGGGAAATGACTGAGTTAAGATTCTAGGGGTTATCCAGTAACAAGTTTATTACAAAGCATGTCATTGAAAAAGAATATTGAATATTATAAGACTTTCTTTCCTGGTAAACAGGGTATCCTTAGCAGTTTTGCATCTGGTTTGCATGTCACTAGAAAACAATATGATAAAGAGAAATGGCTTTGAGAAAGTGTTTACTTCTCAGCTGGGAGAGCTATAAAGATAGACAAAATCAAATGCACTTACTAATAGCACAGCCTGTAACATGCGTCTTAGCATGACTAACGTTTCTTTTTGGTTAACTCTAGCCTGTCTGGCTATCAACTTAGTTTGTTCTTATTAGGAAGCAAAAACTTCAGTATTGAAGATGTACATAGTTTTGTGTGTTATTATTAAATTGATAGGCTTTAGGTTTTTTTGGGGGGGTTGTTCTGTTTGAGATCTTTCAAAAAAAAAAAAAAAGTTATAGAAGGTGTGACATAGGCTAAAATGGATATGACAAGAAACAGCTGTATAAAAGACCAGCCTGCCGAACAGTATATGTTTGTAACATAAAAGTTGGAACTAGACATTTAACAAAAAAAGTGATTATATATAAAAGGTAGTAATAATAACTGTATAAGGAAATGATGTGTTCTATAATGTATTTCAATCTGAATGGTCTTAGAGACAAATATAAAAAAGAAAGAGTAGTGAACTATATTATAATTATATTAATATATTATTATATTAGATGACATTGTGATTTGAAGTGAGAGTAGGGAACAGGTGGAGGAGACCCTGGAGAGGTGGAGATATGCTCTAGAGAGAAGAGGAATGAAGGTCAGCAGGACTAAGACAGACTATATGTGTGTGAATGAGAGGGAGGATAGAGGAATGGTGAGGATGCAGGGAGTAGAGGTGATTAAGGTGGATGAGTTTAAGTACTTGGGATCAACAGTTCAGAGTAACGTTGAGTGTGGAAGAGAGGTGAAGAAGAGAGTACAGACAGGATGGAGTGGGTGGAGAAGAGTATCAGGAGTGATTTGTGACAGATGAGTACCAGTAAGAGTGAACGGGAAGGTCTACAAGAGGGTAGTGAGACCAGCTATGTTATATGGGTTGGAGATAGTGGCAGTGACAAAAAGGCAGGAGTCAGAACATGACATGGCAGAGTTGAAGATGTTAAGATTTGCACTGGGTGTGACGAGGATGGACAGGATTAGGAATAAGTATATTAGAGGGTCAGCCCAGGTTGGATGGTTTGGAGACAAAGCCAGAGAGGCAAGATTACGTTGGTTTGGACATGTGCTGAGGAGGGATGCAGAGTATATTGGGAAAAAGATGCTAAGGATGAAGCTGCCAGGTAACAGGAAAAGAGGAAGGCCTAAGATAAGGTTTATGGATGTGGTGAGAGAGGGCATGCAGGTGGTTGGTGTGACAAAGCAAGATGCAGAGGACAGGAAGAAATGGAAACAGTTGATCTGCTGTGGCAACCCCTAATGGGAGCAGCCGAAAAAAGAAGAAGAAGTGAACTATATTAAAAATGTAGAGTGCAAATATCTATGCTACTTGAGACACACCTGGGAAGAACTGAATACGTAAATTTGATAAAGAAATGTTTTCAGGATGGTTATTCAGCAGAATATTTGGGTTTAATGAAAAGAAGAATACTTATATTTAATTACAAGAGGAGCTCCAATAGTGATAGAAGAGGAAAAAAAAGATAATGGAAGATATATAGTACTAAGGGGCTACTGGCAAGGGAGGAGGATTACACTGGAATGTATTTACATTCCACCTAGAACTGCTTTAATGGAGCTTAAGAAAATTCTGGGAGAAATAATCAGCTTTCAGCAAGGAAGGTTACTGATAGGTGGAGACTAGAATTTGGTTTGCAACAGTGAAGATGTGTCTGGGGGCCTAGAAGGGAATATATAACAAAGGAGGGTAGATTTTTGAAGAAATTTATGAAAATGTTTGGAAGATTTGCATTCAGTAGTAGTAGTTCGAAGTGAATTTACATATTATTCTCCAAGATACAAAAACTGGCCTAGGTTAGACAGAACTTTTATCTTCCAGGAACATATGCATTTCATTGAAGGTCTTGAAATGCACCCAATTACTATTTCAGAACATGTGCCAATAATAAGTAATGCAATGTAATGAAATAAAAATGAGACACTGGCACTTTCCCACCTATCAGTTGAACAGAAAGGAATTTAAGGAATGTTTTTTAGAATTAATTCAGGAGCTACTAGAGAGGATAGAAATTTCTTCTGAAAATATAGCTAGAGCATGGGATAAAATTAAAGTGGAATTTAAAACTAGGGTGTAAATAAAGGAAAGGTGATACGGTTTAGAAGTTACAAGAATTATTTAGAGGGGCTGACAAATGTTAAAGTATTGCAAAATAAGGGGAATCTCTCAGAATAAGAAAAGGAGCAACTGCAGAATGATAAACAGAAAATAAGGGATTATTTCAATAATATGCACGAGTTTGGAAAGTTTGCTGTTAAGCAACTGTTTTTTGATAATAATTCTAAAGCACAAAAACTTTTAGCACAATGACTCAGGCAACAGAAAGTGGAAAGGGCTGTCACCAAGTTTAAGGAGCTTATAACAAGAAGATAACTAGAGAACCTGTGGAAGTATTAGAAATATTTCAGAAATTTTATGAAAGTCTGTATAAAGCAGAGAAATATGGAAATCAAGAACAGGTACAAATGGAAATGTTTATGGAAGAATTAAGTATGCCAAGGTTAGAGGTAGATGAGGCTCAATTACTAACAGGGTAGGAAGAGATGAGATAAAAATGGTTATGTATAACCAATCTACAGGAAAGTCCCCAGGAATAGATAGTATTCCTGTGGAAGTGTGGAAGCTAGGAGGGAAAAACTGATAAAGAACTAGAAGGTTTTGTTTAACAGTATTTTAAGAGGAGGAGTAGTAAAAGCATCCTGGAAGAAAGCGGTGGTAATGGTAATATCTAAAGAGGGTAAAGATCCATCAGATCCAGCTTCATACAGGCCCATTTCAATACTAAACTGTGATTATAAAGTGTTTATGTCTATAATGGCTAAAAGAATGGCAAACGTGATACTAAAATTGATAGATATGGATCAGTGTGATTTTGTGGAGGCGAGGCAAACATTTGACAATATTAAAAGAACACTGATGATCCAGAGGGAAGTAGAATGTAAGAAAGTACCACTATTATTGGTGGGTCTTGATGCAGAGAAAGCATTTGACAGAATAGACTGGGACTTCATGAGTGGGGCGATGGAAGCATTTGCTTTCCATGATACAATTATAAGGTTGATTTGGAGTATATATGAGAGATTGGAGGCCAAAATTAAGGTGGGTGGAGTCTTCTCTGATAATTTTGTTTGAGTAGAGAAGCAAGGCAGGGTTGTCCACTTTCCCCTTTGTTGTTTGCATTATAGTTTAAACCATTGGCAAAGAAAATAAGGGATTCAGAAATTCAAGGATATAATTAGTAGGGTAGTCAGGAAAAGCTGGCTGTATTTGAAAATTATATTATTTTAAACACAACAAAACCAGAAAAAGACATTATAGTGTTATGGAACATTTTAAGACAGTTTCAGATCTTCTCAGGATATAAAATGAATGAAGCTAAAACAAAGGCAATAGCGGTAAATGATGTACCTGCACACAAATTGGTCCAACAATATCCATATTTATGGGGACATGATAAAATGAAGTATTTAGGAATATGGATTAGAAATGACTTTGTTGTGGCAGCTAAGGATATGTGGGAAGAGACTAAATGGAAGATAATACAAAAATTAAGAAACTGGAAGCTTTGTGATATTGATATGAATACTAAGATACGAGCAATTAAAATGCTTTTAGTCCCTTTAGTCTTATACACAGGTCAGGCATATTTTATTAACCAGAGGAAAAGATGTGGATAGCAATTAAAAACAGTTGAAGGATTTTATCTGAGAAGGGAAGACAGCAAGGGCAAGTGGGATAAGCTGATTCTTCCAATAGAACAAGGTGGACTAGGATTACCAAATTTGAGGAAGAATTTTAGAGCAATATGGTTAAAGCTCTTATACATAGCACAAGCAGAAAACTATAATGCAAAGTGGAAAGGAATGATGATGATAATGCAAGGGGGAATCTCAAGAAATACGGAGAGGTTGGGATTTTGGATGCAGACTCTTAAGGAGAACAACAAAAATCATACAGAGTATTACATTCATTAAATAGCAGGGAGTATTCTAAGAATTAAACCTGCATGAGAATGTAGAAAAGAAATTTTGAGGATAGGGATGACTGTGGTTAGGGATACAGATAATAGGCAAGAGGGGGCTAGAATTTATTGGAGAAAACTGGCAAAGGAACCAAAGTATTCGGAGTGAATAACTAGAAAGGGAAAGAGAATGGGAAGAGGCCAGAAATTTATTTGGACTGTAGGTTAGAGATTGCCTTCCCTATCAAGGATTGATATCAGAGGCAAATTGAAAGAAACAGGGGGCTCTTAATTGAAAGACCAGCACTAGTATAGTTTTTAATAGAATCTAGAACAGAAGCTGCTGTAAAAATAGAATAATTAATAGAGCATATAAAATATTGCATGATAACTATAAGAATCAATCAGAGGAGCTTAGAAAGGATTGGAAAGAGAGACTGGATAAGCAATTCACAAAGAGACAATGGGGGATATATGTGTATCTCCCAAATATGCAACAAAGTCTAGAAGATTTAGGATCTTTGCCTGGAAGTGTTTACATAGGTATTTTTATACCCCAAGTAGACTCCAAAGAAAGGAACTTTTCCTCAGGTGGATAGCAAATGTTGGAGGTGTGACGTGCAGGAAAGAGGTGGCTAGAAACATATTTTTTGGGAGTGTAGTGAGCTGGCAGACTTTAGGGATCCCCTGCGGACAGCTGTGTCAGAGATGCTGGGTGAGCGGATTGGATTAACTGTGGAGATGATTTTTCTGAGCTATGATACAGAATCATAATTGCCTAGAGATAGTAAAGCCTTGCTGAGTCTAATTATGGTGGCTGCCAAAAAGCAGTTAGTAGAAAATGGAAATCAAAGTCTAGACCAACTTTATTAGAAGTAGTGAATACAGTGACAGGGATAAAACAACTGGAACTGGGATCTTTTGAAAAGGGAAGGAGCAAACTACGTAGGAAAAAAATGGGAATGGTGGGAACAGTATACACAGAGATGGAACGAGGTTTAAGAGGCAGGATGTGAATGAGCCATATGATGCTTAACTGACAATGACTGGGTAGATTATAAGTGACACATAATGTTTGCAACTACAGTTGTTACAATGGTGTCTGTGATATATAATGTTTGCACCTAAAGTGGTGTCAATGTTGTTTGTTTTTCATTTATATAAATGTAAGATTGCCTATGCCATATGCGATCATTTAATAAAGATGTTTATTGTAAAAAAAAAAAAAAAAAAAAAAAAAAAAAAGATTAATAAAGTGACATACTGTGAACCTAAAAAAGATGGTCACAGATTATGAAGGAGTATTGAGGTGGTCCAGGTAAAAAGGAGACAGAGATAGTAATGGAGAGGGTAGATGATAGTCAGATAGTTAGACGTTATGAAGAAGTAGCCATGTTATTGCCACTTACATAAAAGAGTGGTGACAGTTAGGGTTTAGAGATTATCTAGAAATATTCATGTATAGAGCTGGCAAATGTGCAGTTAGGACTGTAGCTGAGTTTTAAATGATTTTAGAGAAAGTTCTTGTATTGCTAGTGGGATGGAGTTTCCGGATTTTGTGAGGTGGTGAGAGAGTAGTAATTTGTGAAAATAATTGTTGAGTTTGGGTACACATAATAGCTATTTGTCTGATGAATGTGGTGACTTCGAAAGGTTATATATTCATATGAGGTTGGAGATGGATGGACAGTTGTTAGGTTTATACACAATGTTATGGATTTGTGGAAGTTGTGAGTAGCTTGGATAATGTGGGAATTCCAGCCACTGTAATTCCCTTAGGGCACACATTGGTGGGTTCTGTTTGGAAGGTTGGCAGTGAATCATGCTATTTTGTGGTAACATTGCTGATATTTGTTTAACAAGGTCACTTGGATGTTGTTAAGGATGGGTCCAGAATACCTTAGAGTAGGCAGGAGGATAGAAGAGGCAATGTCTTTTCTTATGGTGTGAAAGGGAGGGTTTGACTCTGTAGAGAGACTGCAGCTTTAGGTGTAATGTTTTCAGTACATTTTAGATGTGTGTGTCAAATTTTAGGTACGCATCTACACAGATGCCTAGCAATTTAAGGATCATAGGAGGTTACTTAGACAAATGGCTCTGGGGCCCTTACAAGCGTAGCCAAGAGTTAATCCCCAAAAAAGAAACCTCAGTCAGCACATGTCGCCCTGTCATTGAGGGACACGTGGAACCCCCCTGGGACAAATTTGAGGTTTCCCATCCACTCATCAAGGTTGTGCTTGAAGATGGTCAGCAAGGTACTCTGTTTGATGTGTATGGGAAGTCTATTCCAGAGATGGGACAGCTTCTGGGAGACAAACCTGTCTCTCCAGCAGTTTTTTTTTTAATGTTGCATGTTAGATTTAGGCCTTTTGAGTGAGTAATGCGAGAGGACTTAGACTTACAATTTGGAGCATCTCTAGTAGGGCAGGGTCTGAGATTGCCTTGTATATGAGAGGGAGATTACCTCTGAGCAATCTGTATGATACCAAGTAGAGTGATAGTGATTTGAACCTGTCCATACAGGACAGATGTTAGAGGCCATGGATTCTCTTTGTGAGGTATTTCTGCAGCCTTTCCAGTTGGTGCAGGTGTTTGGAAAGGTACATACCAAATGAGGATTTGTACTCAATTATTGGCCTAATACGTGATTAATGAGTAATTAATATGTGTGACAAGTTCAATTTTTGTTTTGTTGGATGAGGTAGCTAAGAAAGAGGTTTTGTTGGTTGTAAGCTGTTTGGGACTAAATAGGATGAGTTTGGATTTACTTGGATTTAGAAATGGCTAGGTAGATGTTAGCCAGGTTTCTTAGAGGAGAAGGGCTTGTGGGTAAGTTCTTGTAGTTTGTTGATGTTTTTTGCAATATAGATAACTGTGGCATCATCTGCATGCCATACTAGAGATGCAGTTGTATAGGCTTTATGTAGGTCATTGATGAAGATGTTAAAGAAAATGGGTCTCGTGATTGATCCTTGTAGTACAGCGACTGGGACGGGGAGGAAGGATGAGGCATCCTTTTGCTACTTGATAGCTTGAGCTCTATTTTGGACATATCGTCTTTTTGCTACTTGATAGCTTGAGCTCCATTTTGGAGGTAGCTATAGAACCATGCTGTAGCAGTGATATCCAGTCCTGGGTTATGAAGTTTGTGTAGGTGAATAGAGTGAGGGACTGTTAAAGACCTTGGTTAAATGAAGGAAGAGGACAGACTAGGTTTCTGTCATTCCTGTTTGTGTTTACTGTATTGGTGGAACTAAGTAAAGTGGTAGAGGTACTTTAGTGGGGTCGGAAGCCATTCTGAGATGAAGAGAGAAGGTTATTTTGTGTGAGGTAATGTAATAGTTGTGATAGGATGCATTTTTTAAGTATTTTTGATAGGAGTGAGAGGATGGCAGTGGGCCTGTAGTTTGAGAGTTCAGTTGAATGGCCTTCTTTGTGGAGGGGAAGAATGTGACATTTTTTTCCAGAGGGTGGGGGGCACATACTTCACTGATGGATCAGTTTATTAGAATTGAGATGGGGTAGCCTATTGCTTCTGCAACTATCCTAAGGTATTCGCTAGGTAGGTTGTTGGGTTCTCAGGTGGTGAGCTTCAATTTAAGTATTTTTTTTATATAATTAGTGAGGACTGGTTGGAAGGAGAAGTTATGAAGAGGAATGGTAAGTGGTGCTGTTGTCTGGTTGTTAGCATTAGGGTAACTGTTTAGTAGTGATTGAGACTGAATGAAATGAGAGTTAAAAGCATCAGCACAGTTGGTAGAGTTGTTACTGTTAAATGTAGGAGTTGGCTGAGTGGTGTGACTGGAATTGATCAGCTGGTTTGTAGAAGACCAGAATGTTTTGGGACTTTTGTAGTTTTTATGTTGCATGTCAGTATAGTATGTTTTTTATCTAACTTAATTTGAGGTTATTTTGGTTTCTGAGTTCTCTGAAATTTTTGAGATTTGCTAGTGTTTTATTTGATAGCCATATATTCCAGACTCTATCTCTAAGCCTCATAAAGTGTTTTGTATTTCGAGACAACCGGGGGCAGGTTTGGCCCCGTCTCTTTTTTTTTCCTGAGTGGAGCAAGTTCATTTAGGATGTTCAAGAAAGAAGAATTATAAAGAGTTACTACATCATCCAGTGGAATGTATTTTAGAGCTTTCCAGTCATATAGTTTTAGGTAGGAGATAAAGGAATATTTTTTTGAAATGTGTGAGGTTATGTGCTATGCTGAAATGTGGTTGTTTTGAGTATTAGTTTGCTTTCTTGTTACACAGGGAAAAAGATGGTCAAGTAGTGTATCTGGTAGGGTACCCGAGGTAAAGATTTTCTGAGGCATAAATATAAGAATCCAGTTTTTATTATAACCGGTGGAAGTGGTGATTATCTGGGAGAGATCATATAGGTTTATTGATTGGTTAGATTATTTGGAGGAGAGAGTCAGCATTAAAATCACCTAGTATATATTTTTCTTGGGAGATGTTGGATGAGACCCAGCAGAAGTCTTCTGTAATAGAGAGGTTATTACCAGGTGACAAATAAACACTTGTGATGAATAATGTCTTGTTTTGATTCAGTTTTGAAGGTAAATATAAAAAAAAAAAATCTGAATGTAATTATGAGAATTTCTGCCTTACCAAATTCTGGAGGATTTAGTAATGAAGGGATAAGCTGCAGAGAATTTTTGTATAGTATTGTGACTTCACTGGCCCCTTTATTTTGTCTTCTCTTTGTATATTATAGTTTGGGGGAAGGATTTCATTATCTTTTACTTCTTTTTACAACCAGGTTTCTGTTAGTACTATTATATCTGGAGCATGTTGGTTTAACCAGGCATGAAACTGTGGTATTTTGTTGTAGAGGCTTTTAATGTTTGTATGTGTTAAGGGAAGAACAAGTAGTGTTATGTTGTATTGGAGGGGTGTGGTTTGTGGGGATTGTAGAGATAAAGGTTTGTGGGGATATAGCAGGTCCAGGGTTTGGATGGATGTTGCCACTGAGTTTTAGTTTGGGGGAGATACAGGGACTTGAGGAAACACATAGACAGTAATCTAGCCTTTGACCATAACGTGTCTACAGTAGTGAGGAAATCATATTATACTGTGCAACTTGTAGGTATGGCATCTAGGTCCAAGGAGGTCATTGTTCCACAGCATTCAGCATTCATCGGACCTATCATTGAGTACAGTGCCCCCTTTGATATGTACATAACCGGGCACATCCATCATTTGGAACATCCATAGAAGTTTCTCACTAAAAGAATACATGATATAAATGACATGTCCTGTCCAGATCGCATCAAAGCCCTATCTCTGTATTCTGTATCTTATATGCTGTTGAAGGGAGATCTGTGTCTGGCATATAAGGCATCATCTAAGACTGCACTCTGATGGACCTCTTGCATATCCACAAAACAAGCAGCACTAGAATACCCATTCTAAAGACTTAAACCTTGCCTGTGAAATAAATAGGAACTGCTAGAGAGACAAGTATGTATCCCAAAGACTACCCCTTCTCTGGAACAAGCTACCTATTCATGTGAAGCAGAGTTCCTCCCTAACCAAATTCAAGTGTAACTTGGAAAATTGAATGGGGAACAGGAAATTCATCAATGGTTTGGCACCTATGTCTCTAATGAACACAGGCAGCCTGTACATGGTTCATTTCCTAGGCCTCTGCTTTTGAATGTTTCATCTTCCAAGCCCCTGCTTACAGTTATCAATGGTAGCATAACTTGTCAGAGATTTGAGATGCATGGCTAGGCTTAAAAAGGCCCAAGTTGTCATTAGCCTAGTGTACACACCTATGAACCTGTGCTGACATTCTTATCAGAGGGAGTGGGATTAGTTTCACTGTGGTTGACTGGTAGAATAGACCAAGTAGTACCAGACCTTACCAGATTCTTCTGTTGTACCTTCAGTACCTTTCTAGGCTGATATGTGCAGGAAAGAGCATTTATGTGTCATGGTTGCCTGCAAAGTATTGTACAGGGGGATTCAAAGGGAGAAAGGGTCTGTAGCCTTCAGACTAAGATTTGGGATTTTACCACCTTGGCTGCCACACTTGGAAGGAATTAAACTGCGGGTATATAAATCTGGTGGACTGTGTAAGCCATGGGTTAGTAGAATGAAAAGAAAGGTTGAGAAAATCAGTAAAAATGACAGGTTACTTTTTTTGTTTATTTATTTCTGTGTTTGCAGGTTCATATGCTTACACAGTTCTAATCCCCTGTATGATAGTATATGATGTGGTAGTGCCCATGCCAGATATATGTGCTGCAGTCTGTGCCAAAGTCTAATTATCATTGTTCACCTATGAGCATACATTAAAGCAACCCACAGCTGTAAAAGAATAATGAGATTTATACGACACCTACAAGTGGCCCTTGATGAAAATGAGCTAAGAGAAGAGTTGCTTGATTTAATAGAGATAGACATATTAAGATCAAAGAAAGAAATAGATTGCAGATCAATAAAACCCAAAAAGTCAGAAGTTTGATAAAGCAAATGAACACAGTAATTAGGACTGTCCATAGAAATCCATGTGATAGAAATAAACAGGGTATATTACTGTGCAGCTAAATTAATAACTGATGATGTTCTACCATAAGAACACAGGGTAGTGAGGGAAAAGAAGGGGAGAAAGCAAATACCATCATGGAAGTATCGAATAGAGAAAACTATAAAGCAATTAAGACAAGAAGTGTCATTGTTAGAAGAGTATAGAAGAGGGAACAGATCAGCAAAAATACTAAGAAAGATAGACGTGATAAAAGCAATGCACAATATTAGAAAAGATCAGTATCTGTCATGCACAATTGCAAATAAACTAAAAATCTCAGCACAGGTGGAAAAACTTAGAAGATATGCAGATAAATACAAAGGAAAAGTGCAAAATAAGCAATTTATCGATGACCAAAAAGTTTTGTAGAGAATTGGGAAACAATGTAAAAGGAATTGAAAGACCACGAAAAAAGAAGAAATAGATATATTTTGAAGAAGTATTTATGAAGATCCTGTGGAACATAACAAAGATGCTAAAAGGATAGAAGTAAAGGAAAGAATAAGAAGTTTAAAGGTACAGGATATGAAATGGGCAAAGTAACAGCAAGAGAGAGATTGAAACAAAGTTAAGAAAAGCCTCCAATTGGAAAACCCCAGGCCCAGATGCAGCACCTAACGTCTGGTTAAAACTATTAACATTTTTGCATGAAGTTTTAGCCACGAGTAATAACTATTTATATGTGCACCCCTAATGGACAGCAACTGGCTAACAACAGGAAAAACAGTGGTCCTTCTTAAGAGTGAACTGCAAGCTACCCTAAAAATTATAGAACAATAACTTGCCTTCCGACGACATATAAACTCTACACTGGAATTGATAACAACAGAGTTTATAGTCATTTAGAAGAAAACTCAATTATGGTAATAGAACAAAAGGGCAATAAAAGAAAGTCATATGGAACAAAGGATCATTTGTTGTTAAATAAAGTCATAGTGGAGAACTGTAAAAAGAGGAAGAGTCTAAGTATGGCATGGGTTGACTACAAAAAAGCATTTGATAGTATCTCACATTCATGGATAAAAGAGTGCTTAAAAATGTGTAAGATACACCCTACTCTGATAGACTACATTACAGTGACAGACACTTTGCAATTAAGCCATAGTAAAGGACAAATTATTATTCCAGGGATAAAAATTCAATGTGGGATATTCCTGGGTGGCTCTGTCTCCTCTGCTATTCTGTCTTGCCCTTAACCCATTAAGCTGCTTACTTAACAGCTTAGACCAGTGGTGTACAACGTCCGGCCCGGGGGCCAAATCTAGCCCTCCATGCAATGCCATGTAGCCCCCAGAGAGTAACCAAAAATTAAAAAAAAAGTGAAAAAATACTATGCTTTACTCCAGTCATGCAAACTTTCTAGCACATGCTTACTTACCTAATTGACTGCAGTTGCGCACACCTCTAATTTTAGCCGTGGAAGTAACTATTCTTTCTTGTTTATAACTTGTAGTCTGTAAACAATAGTAACTTTCTGCAAGAGTTTGTAATAAGTCATGGCTGCAAGCCAGAATAAAGTTAAATGCAAAGTTGATGTAGAAAACAGGCAATTTCATGACTGCTGTCTTATGTAAAAATGCCAGTCACCTGTACGTATTGTTAACTCGTAATGACTTACTATGTTTTGAGGTGGCCGCAGATGCATTAAGAATTAGTGTAGTGGCCCTCCACACAAAAGGTTGTGCACCACTGCCTTAGACCATGGCTGTAATTTGGCTCCTAGAAAACAAAGTGTAAAGACTTCTCATCCTCTCTTTGTTGATTATTTAAAACTGTATAGCTCATCAGATGATGAACTGAAACACAACTGCAAGTTGTCAGAACTTTTTCGGATGATATATGAATGTCATTTGATCTTGATAAATGTGCAAAAACAACCTTTAAAGCAGGACAACTGCAGTAACAAGACAACATCAGTTTGGGACAGGAATGTGATATAAAAGAATTTGAGCATGAGGAAGTATATAAATATTTGGGAATTGATGAAGGATCATCAATAAGACATGAACAGATGCAAATAAAACTTAGTAAGGAATACTTTAGAAGACTTAAATTAATCCTGAAAACAGCGTTGATATCTAGGAACAAAATCCAAGCTATAAACCAGTTTGCTCTTCCTGTCCTAACTTACAGTTTTGGAGGGATTGACTGACCCCAAAACATGTTGGATAGATTAGCCAGGAAAACAAGAAGGATGTTTCATGCTTACCATATCATTTATAAAAATCAGTACTTACCAAGATTATATATTCCCCGTTCCGAAGGAGGTGCGGGCCTCCTTGAAATTGATTACATGTATAGATCTGCAATCATGGGACTGCAAACATATCTGCTGACCTCACAAGACCTAAATGTAGTGAAAGTTTTGAAACATGAGGAGAATAAATCTAAGATGATTTCCTGGCTTAGTCTAGCAGAAGCATATCAGCGTCAAGCAGGAATGGAAATCAAAGCACAAGTAGATATAAATCAGGCAGCAACTGAATGTGTCAAAAAACAAAAGAAAGAATATAAGATGAAGGACCAGATGAGAAGGCAAGAAATGTGGAAAATGCATATAGTTGCAAGTATATAAAACTTCTAGGAAAAAACCTCATGTTGATCAGGATCGAACGCAGGAATGGTTAAGGAGAGGTGAATTCAAACCAATAGATGACAGGTTAATATTGGTGGTCCAAGACAGTGGGTTACGTACACACTGGCTTACGAAGTCCATTGAACATGTGGGAGAAACAGACAAATGTAGGTTTTGTAAAACAGAATTGGAAACAGTTGCACACCTCGTTGCTGGTTCTGACATACTAATGGCAGAAGGACTGCATACAGAAAGGCATAATAATGTGGTAAGACTGTTGCACTGGGGATTGTGCAAACATTATGGTATTGAAGTGACTGAAAAACACTGGAAACATGAGTCAGAAAGCGTCATAGAAAATGGCGAAGTCTGCATCACATGGGATCATGCATTACCAACAGTTCAAAAGATAGATGCTAGAAAACTGGATATAGTGGTTCTTGAAAAGAAAACAAAAGTAGCATTGATGATTGAAATCGTCACACCCAGTGACTACAGTATCTTGTGTACAGAGAGGTACAAAGTCATAAAATATCAGGATTTGCAGGCAGAAACGAGAGCAATGTGGAAGAAAGATACCCAGACACTTCCATTAGTAGTAGGAGGAACGGGTCTTATAAAAAAGAATCTACAATTATATTATTTAGATATGTTACCAATACGTGTAAATCTGTACGAATTGCAGAAGTCATTACTAGGCACATTGTGGGTGCTGCGAAGACCACTTCTGGCTGACATCAAAGATTGAAACAATATTAATTTCATGGACTTTAGTCGCACTTTAATTTAAGAATGGGGTCCATACCCGTCATGGTATTAGAAACCCAAAAGATTTGGAGAAATAAAAAAAAAGTGATTTCTGTTGCAGTATTGCATGGACCCTTGTCAGCATGTCAGGTTACCTTTGTTAGAAGACATTCCTTTGCACGCAGTGTTGTTAAGCACCCGTATATTTTCCTTTTCTTCTTGACCTTGTCGTGTATGTTTTTCCAGAGAAAGAGGGGGGAGGCTCTGAAAACATTAAAGGGCTTTGCTTCAAAGGTGACCTTTATGCAGATTAGAAAAGTGTGTGACTTTGAAACATGCAGTGCAGATGGAACCTTATCAGTGAGGATACAACAACGCATCATTAACACTGTTTGGGTGTGTATAGCACAGCATTTGTACACATGCATAACATTGGAAATGATTCATAAAGTGGCACACATAACAGTATAATATGTGCATGAATTCATCAGTTCATGAAATTGGAATATCAGGATGCCATAATTCATATACACATTGTATACAGATCAGACTACAGATGCATACATTGACAGAGGTATACAGTGTACTGCAAAACTAGCACTCCACTGTGTAAGAACTCGAGCATTTAGAAACCATCTGAAGGTCATGTTAATATCTCATCAGACCAAGTCCAGACACTGTTTGCTGTCACTGTCAAGATTTCATTTTTGATGCAATATTTTCAGGAATTCACTGATGTTTGCTACCATTAGATTCAGCTTAGCATAAAGTGAATCCTGTACTTATAAGGTGAGCCAGTGAACAAAAGACATTTTTCAAACATTTCAGCATATGCTGTTTAATAGTGAAGCACTGACACTTTCTTAGCAGATATGAAAGGTTGGGCATTCCAGGTTCTAACCTTGTAAATCAGTGTGAAAGACATAATGGTAGTGGAGTGGAGTCAAGTTGTCCACTAAAGTGTCAACAGTAGGGTCCTCAGGTGGTCACAAGCAACACTGCTGTTGTCATTATCATTTGTGCAGAACTACTATGAGACTTTGGGAGTTAGCCTTGTCTCCTTGGATATTCAAATTATATCATTCTAGCTGCCAAGGGAGAAGCGTGTATTTGCATATTAAGCTGAACAGTTTATATAAATCACAAATGGCAGCTAAATCCAAAGTTTTTCTTGAACTTAAAAAGAAGTGTTATCAGAATCCAGAATTAGGAATTTTTAATAGTTCCAAACACTGCAGCTCAAATAATTTTCAAAATACATTTTCAACAGCCATTTTCTATGGGGAGCTTTTTCCCCTAACTCCCCAGTGCAGAAGTTTTTCCACCTTTACTCCTATTTAATTATTATTGTGTCTGAACTTATTTACCCATTATTGCTGGATTCAGAATTGTGATTTTTGTAGTTTTGGCCCATGGACTTCCATATTCTTTTTCAAAATTGCAAAATAGGTTTGGTTTTGCTAATTCTTTCTGTCATTTAAAGAATTTTGGTAAAAGCATAGCTAGAAAATGCTCAGATATTTGTAATTCTACGCTTGTGGACAACACAGCCATGGTTTTCTTTCATTTTAGTCAGTGTAGCATTGCACATGTAGGGGGCAATGTTATCTTTATCTGTCTATCTTTCTGCCTACCTGGCAATCTACTTATCAATTTATAGAATTTAAAAGACAGAGTCAGTCCATGGACTATAATCATCTTGTCAATACTTATCATCATAGTGCTCTTCCTGTCTTGAGGAGGGCAAAACATGTCAGGACAGGGATGAATTTACAGGTGTCCATCCTGGTATCAAGGTTTGCCTTAAAGGAAATGAGAGTATCAGTCTGTTTTATATGTAACAAAAGATTATTCTGGAAAAATATTGTCTTTTCTGACAACTGTGGTAGGACACAAACGTATAGTTTTCTTATCTAAAATAATCTAGTCCGTGCTTAGGTCAGTAGACTCCTTTCAGTCATGACCTGAACCAACAGGCAGTTGAAAAAATGGAAATCTTTTTGAGACAGACAATATTCAACAAATTATTGCAGGTAGGTGCACAACATGCAGTACTTTTAAAAGTACTACACTAGGTTTTAATTCTGCAACATGCAAACCTATTGTAAACTGAACATAATTCCATATTAAACTGTGTAGTAAACATAGGTATATGTGGCAGTGAAATGTCATTACAAACCAGTTATTCATATACATATTGTATATACAATGCATAAGGAGACATATTTTGTCTTTAGTTTTTTTTTTCATAGTAGTAAAAAGACAAGAAGCATAATTTTATTCTGTGTGTATTTCACTTAACCTTAACCTGGATCATGCAAACAGTCACATTTGTAGGTGTTTGTTGAGGTTTTTCCTAAAAAATGGTATATTCTACCCCAGGCAGACTCCAAATAATTTTCCTCAGGCAGATGGCAAATGTTGGAGTTGTGATAGGGAAGAAAGAGGTAACTGGTTACATGTTCCGGAAATGTAGTGAGTTGGTAGATATTAAAAATTCCTTACAGAGTACTTTGTCAAAAATATTGGGTGAACAAGTGGGTGTAACTAAGGAAATGATTCTTTAGAGCTGGGACCCCTAGGATCTGAATTGCCTAGACATAGTAAAGCCTTGTTAAGTTTAAGCCTGTTGGCTGCCAAAAGAGCAATTACTAGAAAATGGAAACCAAAGTCTAAGCCAACTGTATTTGCAGTACTGAATATTGTAACATAGATAAAAGAACACGTGATCTTCAGAAAAGGGAAGGACCAAATTACATAGAAATAAATGCAAATTGTAGGAACAATACATGCAGAATAATGTTCAGGAGGAGAAGTGAGGATTAAGCAATTTATGATGATACTTTTAAAGAACATATGTGCTGTATAATGTATGTAACTGGAAACATGTTAATATGATTTGATTTATTTTATATAAATGTATGTTTGCCCAAGTCTTAAGTGATAATTTAATAAGGGTGTTTAAAAAGCATAGTATATTCAGTGATATTTTGAAGTTCACATGGTGATGAGCTCCAGCTGGTTGGTATGATATATGAGAATAATATTTCTTCAGTTGCAAGACAAATGGGGGTGTCTGACTAGTATTCTTCCCTCACCATTCCATTTATAGTTTAGTTTATTTGTTAAAGAGGTTCCTGTGATATAGCAGTGTTCACATTTTGGCAGCAGATGACAAAGAATGTTGAGCTTAACATATGAAGCAATAATAAAAATATCGGGAGAATTCTGCAAACGTCAAGTTGCAACAGGTATCATAACAGTGGAACAATTGCAGTTAAACACTAATTTGTTCCAGGTTAACTTGTTCCACGATTGTTGGCATTTTCTTTTGGAGGAATATTTTTAGTCCTGTGCGTGAGTTGTTTGAATTTAGTACTACTATACCATCCATATAGAGGCTTACGTTTAAGTTTGTATTGTTTTATTGTAGGTCTTTTTTGCATAATTAATTAAAATAAATAACAGGCACAGGATAGATTAATGTGGAAAGCCACAAGTAAAAGAACAAATGCTTGATCTGTTATTCCAAGCTAGTACTTGGGGTGTTCTTTTGGTTAAGTAGTTTATTATCAGCTTTGCAATATTTTCTGAGAACCTATATGTTTTCAGTTTTCAGATAAGAAGGCCAAGGTCACAGTTCCAAGTGCTCTTTTTAAATAAGGATATCAGGCATAAAATATGTGCCTCATATTTGTTAGGACATTGCTTTGAAAAGATTTGATTGCTGTTACAGTTCTATATTTTTTCCATAAACCCTGTTGTTTATCGGAGAGGAAGTTGTCCGTGTTTCATAGTCAGTTATCTGATTATAAGTTATTTTTTAAGAATGTTGGCTATAAGGGCATGCATTTACAGTTTGTCTATAGTCAGAAGCTTATTTTTATTTTTGGTGTAGGTTTCATTATGGAATATTTAAAGCATTGGGATACATTCCCTGTTTTAAGAGGAAGACTGATAATGTGGATTAAGAGTTTTGAAAGGATAGTTCTTACATAGTGAAATCATTTTGAATTTAGCATGTGGTTTGAGGGCGAGTAATATGCCTTACTAATTATCCCTTTTTACCAGCTATTTCTGTTTTAGATTCAACTAAAATTCTACCAGAGCAGGTCTTTCTCTTAAAATTCCCCTATCCCTTTCTCTTTGCCTATACTCTGAGATCAAGCCCTGGCAGGGAAGGCAGTCTCTATTGTGCAATCTAAATGTCGTCTTGGCTTGATCCCACTATGTTACCTTTTCTGCTTACGTTATTTGCTCCCAATATCTTTGCTCCTTTACCAAGTTTCTCCAGTAAATTCCAGCCCCCTCCTGTCTATTTTCTGTATCCCTACTTGCAGTCATCCCTATAGGCAAAATCTCCTATCTCAATGTTCATATTGGCTTAGTTCTTAGAATACTTTATACTAATTTATGAATATTATATTCTTTATAGTTATTATTCTCCTTAAGGATCTGCATCCAATATCTCACTTTTTCTCTATTTCTTGAACTTCCCCCTTGCTTCATCACCATCTCTTTTCACTTTGAGTTATAACCTTTTACTTATGTTATGTATATAAACCTTAACTGTGCAGCTCTAAAATATCCCTTCAAATCAGGTAAATCTAAACCACCTTGTTCTATTGGAAGGATCGAGATACTGAAAATCTTAATTTTATCTGTGCCTGTAGTGCCAGTTATCCAGTACTGTGTAACACAGTTATCATCACACCACCAGAAACGGCGCACTCCTGATGCTGGTAGCTGCATACAGTATAATGACTGATTATTTTGCTAATTCTGCTCTTTTTCAGAACAGATTGTACATGCACCTCTTGTATGCATATGGAGAACTGTGTTTGATGTCTTACAGAGCTGTCAGGCCTACAGCTTATCACACAATATACAATTCCTCTGTATCTAATGCAAAGAACTGTGGCTTCACTGACATCTCTTCTCATCAGTGGTTACCCATCATGGTTGCTGTGAGACCTGAAAGGTGGAAGGAATATATTTGTAACATAGGAGGAGCAGATCTTCTTGGAATCTGTGCATGACAGAGTGGTTGTGATTATGAATGTGATTGTTATATTCTGACATAGAATGTAGGTTATGTTAGCTGTCAGTGCTGTGAGTAGACTTGGCTATTTGGTTTTCACAAATATAACAGCCATAGTGAAGTTTGGAAAGTTATGCCCACCATAGTGCCAACCCCTTCCTTTCAGCTAATGTCAGATGGGTTATAGTTGCTGAGCATTTTGCTGGAGGCCGCACGCACATACATTCCTGAAGGTATGATCGAAATGGCAGTTCATGATCGCTATCCATGTGTATTATCATAAATGTGTGTATCTAGACAAAAGTTCCAAAGTACATGGGACAAAGAACAAGTGGTGTATGTATTGCAGTGTGTTTATGTGCAGTGTGCACTGATGTGTTACAGAATTATGGTGATAGAGTATATTAAGAGTACATTATAACATGTATTGTGGATACTTGTTGATGCAGATTGCTCAGAATACTGTCTGCAGATGTTCTTCGTGTTTCACTGTTGCAGTCATCACATTTGGGTTATCTGCCTGCAGGTAGCCCTCAGCCAACCTGAATACCAGAGCCTTGGGTTCCTGCGTTGGATGCTGTCTCTTCTTCCATGACGTCAGGTCATCAGGGGTATAAAACATGCAGCCGATGCCATTACATCAGTCTTTCTTGCTGTGCGGTGCCCGAAGCAGAAGCAGTTCACAAGTGCTGGTCGGCCGACTCCTGAAATTTTCATTTTCGAGTTTCAGAACCGAAGTCTTCAAAAAAAGCTAAGTACCCCATTGGGGATTCTTTTTCTTGCTCTTAACCAATGTCAGTAAAAGTTAACAATTGCATTACCTTTGGAAAGCAAATACCTCCTAAATATTTTCATTCGTACTGCATTCATTGCTCAGGCCCAGACCACGACATCCCTCGTTGTCAGTTTTGTGCCTTGTTCAACCCTCAAACTATTCGTCGGCGATCTATATTTGCAGCAAATTATTTTGGTACTCAGTTTAACTATCTAGAAATGGCTTCGGTAAGCCATCCGACTACCGATATTCTGAAAAAACGTAAGGATAAAGACAGAGACAGACCGCATAGGTCCAAAACTGAAGACGACGCTTCCTTTAAGCTAGTCGCCAGTCCGTCGGTACTCAGTGAGGTGCTTTTGCAGCCCCTGATACCCGCTACTTCAGACTCGCAGGCCTCTACTGAGACCCATTTAGAGTCCGGTATGCCACAAGATGCTTCTTTGACTATGGAACCTGTGGATGTCTCTACCTTGGATGGGTCTGGAGCCGCTGTACAGGCACTGGCTTCTGAGGGTGTATTCAGGCCTACAAACATGCATTTTAAACCGACACCATCTTCTTCATCCAGGCCTAAACCTCGACCCACACCTAGAAAACCAACGTCCAAACCACATGCTCAGGCCCATATGCCTAAAAGATAAATTCTTAGAGTGGCTGAAGACTTTATTACCTTAATTAGGGGAAGCCAGCCTTCCCCCTCTAAGAGACCTAGAACTGATTTTCTTTCTGATTCTTCTGATCAGGAATCTGATATTTCTGTTTCTTCTGATTATCAGGATTTGCCCCTATCTACCTATGAGGATTCTGATGCAGAGGATTCCATTCCCTCTGCTTCCCCTCCAGAAGATTTCTCTTTTGGTGAAACCTTGCACACTCTTAGGGAGCATTTCCGCTGGGAAAGCCAGGATTACTCTGACTCCAAAAAGAGGCTTAGGGAATTCTTACTCCTCCCTCAACATAGGCCTTTAGCTATCCCTCCTGTTCTGGACATTGTAGATGATGCTTTCTTGGAATCTAGCATTTCCCTAGACACTTTACCTCTAGCTCCTAGAAAACCTGACAGGTATCACAGAGTACCTGACTCTCACAAGTTCCTCTTCAAGGATCCTACTGCGGATCCAGAGACCATTTCCCAAGGACCAAAGGGCATTAAGGCTACTGCTGCCAAAAACCCTACCCCTTCTGATAGAGATTCTAGAGCCTTGGACAGATGGGGTAAGAAGGTATACACCTCCGCTGCTTTGGCTATTAGGGCTTTAAATTGCCAGTTTCATATGTTAAAGTACCAGCAGCATATTATGGGACTGCTTAAACACAAAATGATGTTGATTCCTAACTGTGCTGAACACAAAGAATTATAGGATTTAATGCATTTTGCAGAACAAGTTGGTAAACATACTTTGCAATGTGGTTTTGACTCTTTAGAAGCATCTTGCAGGGCTGTTGTCACTGGGTCTGTACTTAGAAGGCATGCTTGGCTTAAGGAGCAAAACTTGCCAGATTATGTTAAAGCTAAATTACTGGATGCTCCCTTAAACCAAGACCACCTGTTTGGCAGCAAAGCAGAAGTCGTCCTCAAAAAGATGGAGAAAAAAGCTAAATCTACGCAAACTGTTAAAGATTTCCTGCAAGTACAGCCTCCCAGATTTAGTAGGCATTGGCCTTCTAGGAATTGGTCCTTTCCAGCCTCTTCCAGGCCTTCTCAGTCCAAACCCAGGAACAGCAGACCACCTAGGTTACAGTCTCAGGCTATGCACAGGCCTAAGCAGTGGGGGGCTGTCACTTCCAAAGCAGGGAGTAGTAAGACACCCCCTACGGAAAAATGGCACAGTGACTTAATCTTAAACCTTCCAAGCCCTGCTCAATTACCTGCTCCCTTAGGAGGAAAGCTCGCCCTTCATGCAAAAAACTGGGAACTTTTTACCCAGGACAAATCAGTTTTGAATATAGTTTCCCAAGGATACAGATTCCACTTCCACACCCTACCAACCCCAAAGGTTGGCCGGACTTACCCCCAAATCAGTGGGCAGAGGCTCAACAGCAGGTTTTCTCTCTTCTAAGTATCAGGGCTATTCAACCTGTCCCAGCAGAAGAAAGGGGACAAGGTTTTTATTCAAGACTTTTCCTGGTACCCAGAAAAGACAGCTCCTGGCATCCTATCCTGGACCTCTCTATTCTAAACACTTTTTTGGTAATCCCAAAATTCAAGATGCTAATACTTCAACAGCTGCTTCCTATGTTAGGCAAAGATGCCTGGTTGGCAACTTTAGACTTAAAGGAAGCTTACCTACACATTCTAATAAGGGAATCTTGCAGGAAATACCTATGTTGCAGGGCAGGCTCCATGCACTTTCAGTTCTTTGCACTTCCCTTTGGCTTATCTACTGCGCCCAGGCTATTCACAAAGTGTCTAGCTCCAGCCATTGCATTTTGCAGGCAGAGAAATATTCAACTATATCCATACTTGGTCATTTGTCTGATTCAGTCAGAAAGCCAGGAATTGCTATTAAAACATCTGGCATTCGTAAAGAAACTTCTAAACACACTTGGGTACACCATAAACTAAAAGAAATCTCACCTAATACCCTGCCAACAAATTGTATTCCTGGGAGCAAGCTTGAATACAACTTCCTAGATGGCTTTCCTCACTCCAGAGAAACAAGTTTATTTAACAACCTACTTCAAACTACTGGCCACAAAGACCCAGCTATCTGCAAGGAAAAGTTTGCAAACCTTGGGGTTCATGGCCTCTTGTATTCTACTAATTCCATATGCAAGACTGCATATGAGGATATTGCAATGGTATCTAAAAAGCTTATTGTGTCAGCATTCTCAGGACCTGGAATCAATGATTCCTGTCATTCCCTGTATAAAGACAGAGTTCCTTAGGTGGACAGAGGCCTGCTACCACAACAAAGGGCTCCCTTTCACTCTACCCCCTGCCGCCCAAACCCTAACAAGAGACGCATCAGACTATGCATGGGGGGCTCACTTGGCAGGTCAGTGCATTCAGGGCAAATGGAACCCAAGACAGATGCACCTGCATATCAACCAAAAAGAAATGTTAGGTGTACACAATTCCCTGACAGCCTTCAAGGACCACATTCTTCCAGGACAATTATTGGTAAAGACAGACAACACCACAGTTATGTGGTATATAAACACGCGGGAGGAACCCACTCGTACCCTCTCTGCAGACTAGCCATGGCTCTGTGGAACACAATCTTGAGCTACCAAGTGCACCCACAAGCTCAATTCTTGCCAGGCAAGCTAAATTCACTGGCAGACGCCCTAAGCAGAAACCTCATGGACCCACACGAATGGAAACTGGAACCAAAAATATTCATCCTCTTGAGGAACAAATGCGGGAGTCCAGAGATAGACCTATTTGCCTCCCCTCAAAACTACCAATTGGACAAATTCTGCACAAGGACTTCCCACAGTCAAGCCTGGAAGGTGGATGCCCTGTCCTTTACCTGGAAAAGCCTCTCAGTTTATGCCTTTCCCCCTCTGCCTGTCCTCTCGAAGGTTCTACTAAAGATCAAACAGGACAAACCAAGGACAATACTGATTGCACCAGACTGGCCACGCCACCACTGGTACCCCCTCTTACTCAGTATGACACTGCTGGAACAATGGTACCTGCCTCAGACCCCTTCCCTGCTGTCCCAGGAGGTGGGCAAGATTCTGCACCCTCAGCTTCAAATCCTGAACCTTGCAGCCTGGTTAATTCCTTGAGCTCTCTAATAGCATCCCTCAGTAAGCAGGTGCTAGATGTCATTCTGGAGGCAAGGAGGCCTAGTACTAGAAAATCCTATGCTGAAAAGTGGAAAAGATACTGTTCCTGGAGCCAGACTCAGGGGATGGGCACAACGGTGCCCAGCTTGCCTCATATTCTACAGTTGTTGTTGTTGTGTCTTTTGGCTTTTCCCGCTTAGGGGTCGCCACAGTGGAACTCCGGTCCGCTAATGATTGGCAGTAGATTTTTACGTGCCGAGTTGCCGGCCCTGACACACAACCTTCAACGAAGGTACGCCCATTCATGCATGTCTCCACACAGAAGACGCTCTAGCTGAGAATCGGACAGGACAACGTCTTACTGTGAGGCGACAACGCTACCGCAGCACCACCACCACCGCAGTGTGCCTCATATTCTACAGTATTTAACAGAAATGCTCCACAAGGGCCTATCCTTCTTGTCTATTAAAATTCATGCCTCTGCCATTTCAGCACATTATAATACTGAACCTCCCCTCTTTTCTCACCCCCTGCTAAAGCAATTCCTCAGAGGGGCCAAAAATTTAAGACCCCCACTCCAGGCTGGGACCTTAACTTTGTATTGGAAAAGCTCACTCTCCCTCCTTTTGAGCCAGCTGCAACTGCAGAGTTGAAATTCCTCTCTTGGAAAACAGCCTTCCTTCTAGCCATCACTTCAGCAAGAAGAGTGTCTGAATTACAGGCCCTCATGGCAGTGGAGCCCTTCATTATCTTCCATGCAGACAGGGTTTCCCTCAGGACCAATCCTTCCTTTATGCACAAGCTGGTGTCTAGTGTGGCCCTTAATCAGTCCAGGTGTCTAGTGTGGCCCTTAATCAGTCCATTCATTTGCCTACCTTTTTCTCGAATCCACAAAACAAAGGAGAACGAATACTGCACTCTTTGGACGTGCACAGACAACTTAGATTTTATTTGGACAGGACTAAGCCTCTCAGAAAATCTGAACAGCTGCTAGTTGGCTTTGCTGCAAGGGCAGAGGGGAAGGCCATTTCAAAGCAAACCATTTCTAAGTGGATAGCCCATTGCATTCATTTCTGCTATAAGCACCATGGAAAACCTACCCCACAGGGGTAAGATCACATTCCACCAGGGCTGCATCTACCTCTACAGCCTTTCTCAGAGGTGTCCCTACCATGGACATCCTAGAAGCTGCTACCTGGAGCTCTGTACATACCTTCACCAAGCATTACCACATGCCTATTTTTTCTAAATCCAGAGCTGGTTTTGCCACTGCAGTCTTGCAGGGCTTAATAGCTGGCCCTAATGCTCTCTAACTTCCTCCTCCCTTCCTTAGCTTTGGGAATCAACCCAAATGTGATGACTGCAACAGTGAAACACGAAGAACATAGTACAGTTGTGTACACTTACCATAAATGTAGATGTTCAAGTGTATTCACTGTTGCAGTCCTGGTTACCCTCCCTCCAGCCCACTGACTTCTCTTGGCTCTACCTTTCCTTCTTGTTTGGTGTAGTTAAGCTTTCGGGTGTATTTGCTTTTTGTTGGAGGGGTACCATAACATATAATTGCTTCCCATTGTGGGGGTATGAGTATAAGGAGATGAGACGCATGGCAAAGAGAGAGGTGGCGAAAGCTAAGGATAAGGCGTATGGAGAGTTGTATGAGAGATTGGACACTAAAGAGGGAGAAAAGGACCTGTACCGATTGGCTAGACAGAGGGACAGAGCTGGGAAAGATGTGCAGCAAGTAAGGGTGATAAAGGATAGTGAGGGAAAGGTACTCACAAGAGAGGAGAATGTGTTGAGTAGATGGAAAGAGTATTTTGAGAGGCTGATGAATGAAGAGAATGAAAGAGAGAGAATGTTGGATGATGTGGGGATAGTGAATCAGGAAGTGAAACAGATTAGCAAGGAGGAAGTAAGGACAGCTATGAAGAGGATGAAGAATGGAAAGGCTGTTGGCCCAGATGACATACCAATGGAAGCATAGAGGTGCTTAGGAGAAATGGCAGTGGAATTTTTAACTAGATTGTTTAATGAAATTTTGGAAAGTCAGAGGATGCCTGAGGAGTGGAGAAAAAGTGTTTTGGTACCTATATTTAAGAATAAGGGTGATGTGCAGAGCTGCAGTAACTACAGAGGGATAAAATTGATCATTCACAGCTTGAAGTTATGGGAAAGAGTAGTAGAAGCTAGGTTAAGAAGGAAGGTGATGATTAGTGATCAGCAGTATGGTTTTATGCCAGGAAAGAGCACTACAGATGCAATGTTTGCTCTGAGAGTGTTATTGGAGAAATACAGAGAAGGTCAGAAGGAGTTGCATTGTGTCTTTGTAGACTTGGAGAAAGCATATGACAGGGTGCCTAGAGAAGAGTTGTGGTATTGTATGAGGAAGTCAGGAGTGGCAGAGAAGTATGTAAGAGTGGTACAGAATATGTATGAGGGTAGTGTGACAGTGGTGAGGACTGCAGTGGGAGTGACAGATCCGTTTAAGGTGGAGGTGGGATAACATCAAGGATCAGCTCTGAGTCCTTTCTTATTTGCAGTGGTGATGGACAGGTTGACAGATGAGATCAGACAGGAGGCCCCGTGGACTATGATGTTTGCAGATGACATTGTGATCTGTAGTGAGAGTAGGAATCAGGTTGAGGAGACTCTGGAGAGATGGAGATATGCTCTAGAGAGCAGAGGAATGAAGGTCAGCAGGGTTAAGACAGAATATATGTGTGTAAATGAGAGGGAGGGTAGAGGAATGGTGAGGATGCAGGGAGTAGAGTTGGTAAAGGTGGACGAGTTTAAGTACTTGGGATCAACAGTTCAGAGTAATGGTGAATGTGGAAGAGAGGTGAAGACGAGAGTACAGGCAGGGTGGAGAAGAGTGTCAGGAGTGATTTGTGACAGACGGGTACCAGTAAGAGTGAAAGGGAAGGTCTACAAGAGGGTAGTGAGACCAGCTATGTTATATGGGTTGGAGACAGTGGCATTGACAAAAAGGCAGGAGTCAGAGCTGGATGTGGCAGAGTTAAAGATGTTAAGATTTGCACTCGGTGTGACTAGGATGGATAGGATTAGGAATCAGTATATTAGAGGGTCAGGTCATGTTGGACAGTTTGGAGACAAAGCAAGAGAGACGAGATTGTGTTGGTTTGGACGTGTGCTGAGGAGGGATGATGGGTATATTGGGAAAAAGATGCTAAGGATGGAGCTGCCAGGTAAGAGGAAAAGAGGAAGGCCTAAGATAAGGTTTATGGACGTGGTGAGAGAGGACATGCAGGCGGTTGGTGTGACAGAGGAAGATGCAGAGGATAGGAAGAAATGGAAAGAGATGATCCGCTGTGGTGACCCCTAATGGGAAAAGCCAAAAGATGATGATAATGATGATGTGAGGGCACCTGACATCTGGGGCAAGAAAAACTGATGTAATGGCATTGGCTGCATGTTTTATACTCCTGACGAACTGACGTCATGGAGAAGAGACAGCATCCAAAGCAGGAATCCAAGACTCTGGTATTCGGGCCGACTGAGGGCTACCTGTAGGCAGATAACCCAAGTGTGATGACTGCAACAGTGAAAACACTCAAACATCTACATTTATGGTAAGTGTACACAACTGTACTTTTATGAATCTTTTTGAACAGAGCTTAGTCTTATATTGCCAATTTATGAGGTAAGAATGAGATATATATATTGAGCATACAGAGTACAAAACTGTTTGACACAGTTTTGTACATTCTTGTTTAGAATAAATAATCCAGTAAAAATAATTGGAAGAAGTATGAGGATGCATCTTCTTTAAAGGCCTTCCTTAACTTCTGTAACTTTCTTTACTCTTAGTGACTTTTTAAAGTGTTTTTTAGACTAAATTCTTTCAAACTGGCCTTATTATTGCTGCTCTATCTGTAATCTTTCCAGAAAAGTCTTATTGCTCTGGACTTTTAAAACTATCAACCCCCCTCACCTTATTCTCCAAGCCATCTCTGTTTCAGGCCTTATTAGGCATAGACTGGAGTCGCCTTCTGTTCTTTAATGCTAGATAATACTACCTTTAAATTCTTTGTCAGCACTGTTTTTAAAGCAGAATTTCTTCTTCCACATTAATAAGTAGGAGTTAAGAGAGACCGGTTGCCTCTTGTTCACCTAAGTCCTCAAATGCAAGGGAAAGGGAGGATGAAGGAGGGAGAAGGGAGAAAGAAGGAGGGGGAATGACTGGGGGAAGTATGAGAAAAATTAGAAGGATCACAGTAGGCAGTTATTAAGTAAAGCAGGTAATATGTCAAAGTGTGGAAGGAGGCAAGAAGAACACTGTTTCTTATATGACATTACCAGAAAAATAACATTTGGCTTCCGGTAATAGGAATTTTTGTAGATGATAACAGAAATCTTGGAAGGTGGTTCATATCAGGCACAGTTTGATAAATAGAGATAGACTCACAGATATGTCTTTTCATAACTGAGAAGCAGTGCTCTGTACAGTGGAGATTATTTCTAGGGTGCTAAATGAAGGCTGTATCCTAGGAGACAGATCTGTGGTTGTAGGTGGGGGTTGTTTTTTAGCCTGCTTGAAAAATAGGGAAAGGTATGCTAAATTAGCACTTTTGAGAGGGACTTCTGGGAGGGTGTAACTTTCTTGTATAGGTAGCCATTTAGGCTAGTTAAGAACTCTCCATTTAGCTTAGTTAAAAACTCTGCAGTGGTGTTCAGTTTGAGTCTATATTATCTTGCCGAAACAACAATACAGCGAATGCCATTTCCGTGACACGTAAACATCGATCCACCACTTCCACGAACAGCCAGAACATTGATATTTTTTTCCAAGGGAAAAAAATCATTAGTCCAACCACAAACAAAAAAACATACCTAACATTACAAAGTGGGGGGCTTTGCCCCCCCCCAACTAAATATACGAATGCCAAGATTGCACTACAGTGGTGAAAAGGGCAATTACATGGTGACGGCCAAGTGATTTTTTTCCCCCTTGGAAAAAAAAATCACTGTTTTGGCTGTTCGTGAGAATGGTGTTTATGTATCACTGAAACTGCATTTGCTGTGTTGCCGTTTCGGTGAGATAATATAGACCCGTATAGTTTTGGGGACCAGAGAGATGAACCTGCACATGTTATATAATGTAATCTGAAAGGATTTAAGATTCTTTTTGAGGCATGACCTATGATTAGTAGACCATACTGAAGTTGACCTAGGAGCGTTTCTTTCCCTATGGCTGCCCTGTTGGAGTGGGGATGGGGTGGTCATGGGATATTTTTCTTAACCAAAAGATAATTTAGTTGATTTTAACTTTATTCTTTGAGGTGTAAAGTTGGAAATTTAGATTTTGGTCTAGCCAAGTACCTTGGTATTTGAAGTTGTGTGTGGTTTCTAATGGTTCCTGGTTGTTGTATTGAATGGTCCGTTTGTTTGTAACAGAGAAAGTCATTTATTTGGTTCCAAAGACCATGGCTTCAGTTTTTCATTATTAAGGATTAGTCTGTTTTTCTGTGAGCCAGCTGGGCAGTTGGGATATGTCATCTTTAAGGAGTGTTTTGCTGGAGTGTACTGTTGTTCTGTCCCAATAGATGACCATGTCATCCACCTATTGAATTATTTTAAGTTGTGGGAGACCTAATGGAAGGTTATTGATGAACAGGGAGAAGAGTACAGGAGAGGGGATTGATTATTGTGAACTCCGTTAATTAGGAGAGATGGGGATGATATGTTTTTGGCAGTTTAGACTTTGAAGTGTTGGTTGTTAAGGCAGTTTATGAACCATGGAAAGAAATGTTAACCATTGCTGCTTGAGATGAGAATGTTTATGGGAAGTTTGTGATTTACCAGATGAAAGGTTGTAGTTAGATCTTTGAAAATAGCTCCCATGAGCAGTCCTTTGTCGATTTAAAAAAAATGTCATTGGGTAGAATGTATAGAGCTGTCATGGTACTGCATCTGGAGCAAAGTCCATGTTGTTGAGGAACAGGTATGCTATATTTTTGGATGTAATTTTAGTTTTTCTCCAGAATTTGTCCTTCGATCTTTGAAAATATGTGGTTAGGAAACATTGTGAATGAGTTTTACAATGGCCTGAATTCCAAGTACATACTTGGTATTTGAAGTTAGTCAGAGGTTCTAGTGGTGGTGAAGTGGGAGCAGTAGGTGTTGTTTGCAGAGCAGAATGAACCAGAGTTAAGGGGGATTTCCTTAACAGCAGATTTGATATCCCATTTGCTTTTATTCAAATAATTTAAAATTGGAGAAAAGTAATGTATAGTGGAAGTTTTGGTGGTGTGTGTGTGTGTATGTGTGTGAGTGTGTGTGTGTGTGTGTGTGTGTGTGTGTGTGTGTGTGTGTGTGTGTGTGTGTGTGTGTATGTAGGGGGTGATCAGATGGTGGAGCCTGAAGGAGGTTGAAGTATTCCTTAATTAAGTCATGGGCATTGAGGAGGCCTGAAAAAGTAGGTATGTTGTCTTCTTGGAGTGAGTTTTTGCTTGAGGTGAAACCTGTGATGCATTAACTAGGTTCTAGAACTGTTATCATTTATTTACTGGTCTGTGCCAATATGATTGTAGGAAGTTAGCTTTGTGTTTTCTAGTGGCTTTTTTGTCAGCATTTCTTAGGATGATGAAGTGGTCCCTGTTTTCTTGGGAGAGGTGCTATTCCCGATGCAGCTATGCCTCAGGTCTTAGTATAAGGCTTTAAATTCTTTGATGAGCCATTGACTAGACTTGGTTTTTAGAAGACAAGAGACATTTGGGTCATATTTCTCTTGAAATGTGAAGAATATGTTGATGATGGAGGCTATAATGCCATTGGGGTCATTACGAAGTAGAAAGTTGCCCCATTTAATTGTGGCCATCTCATTATTAACGACAGTAACATTAGCTTGGATTTTTGTGAGATGTTCTGAGAGAAAGGATGGGGTTATTGTTGCCAGAAGCATGTTTTAGTTGGGAGAGTGGTCACTGGGGGATGATAGTAGAATGTCTACATTGCTTATTTTATGAGGTATGTTAGTAATGACTGGGTTAAAGAGATAATGATTGCTATGAACAGATTGGGTCTAGTGGGTTCACTGACTGAGTGAGGTGAAGGTCAGTCATGTAATCAGGGGCTTCTGAATTGGAGGTGGCAAGTAGATTAATGTTGAAGTCAACCAGAAATAGGATATAACTAAGAGTTGGAAAGAGTTGCAGCATGTCTGAGATGATGTTTGAATTTTGTAGTGTTGGCTAAAGGTGAGGAGAGGTATGTGAGTCCAAAGGTAAGGATATTCCTTTTTGTTAGATGGAGTTGTATTATTAGCCATTTGGAAGCATCATTGTTTTGGGCTAAGGGTTTGCTTTTATGTTGTTTTTAACTCATTCGCTCCAATGGAGCACAGGAAGTTTGCCCTGTAACTTCCAATGCGTAGAGCCTAAGCATTTTGATAGAATCAAATTATGTCCTCGCATTTCAAACAAATATTCATATCTCTGGAACCACAGGGGTTATGAAAGAAGTATAAATGGCAAATCCTTCAGCACAAACTATTTTTATACTGGTAGTATTCTTTAGTTTCTAGGTATTAAATGGAATTTTATATTTCACAGTAAACACAGTAACTATTATGTTTGTAATATTTTGTAAACAACTTACAGTATCTCAGCAACCACTCAAGTTACAGACATAACTGCAGAATTTTATTTGTCTAGCTGAATACTTTCATATGAGGCTAAGGGATTCTGCCTGTGTTACTTGGTTGTTGAGATATTTAGAAAAAATGTGAAAATTATATCTGTATAAATTAATATCATAAAAATAACAGTTAATATATCTTTACTCGCAATAGACAGAGGTCAAATATTAATGCAGTTATGCTCACCATTGTGTAAACTTTAAGATGAAATATTTTAAAACCTTGTACATAGCATGGTTTTGGAATTATTGATGCAAATATGAACAAGCAGTATTTGACACTTAGAGGTGTCAGTAGGAGTTAACTGCAGATGTACCTGGAAGCATCACTAGGATGTAATGAGTTAATGAAAAGAGTTCATCCTCCATCTCTATGTCCCGACATAACATTGAGTAAGTAGTTGTAATCTGAGAAGTGTAGTCTAAGGTGGGGAAGTAATCTTTGATCCATGATTCAGGAATGCCTACTATATTCGGGTTATGGGTAATGAGAAAGGAATGAAGTTGCAGTAGTTTATTTTTAATGCTGTCAGCATTTAGTAGAGCAACTTTTATTTGTTTAGGGTGTTGTGAGTAGGTATTGTTAGTTTAAGGCCTGGAATGGTTTCAATTATGATGATATGAGGTAGTGCTAGCTATGCCAGGAGGAGCAGGGCAGTGCATGTGTACATACATATGCCAGCATAGCTAGCTGGAGTTTTGTAAATAATTATATGTCATTTGTATATCAAGCTGATTTGTACAGATGCTTGTGTTGAAAAATGTATTTGTAAAGCTGCTAGTGTTAAAAATGTACTAAAGGTGGGTACTGTTGAACAGAAAAAAATACACCTGTATGTCAGACTGTATTGTAACTATTGAAATGAATATATTGTAACACATGATACTGGAAGAGAAGAGGTTAATCTCATTCCAGCTAACTTTGAAAAATAGTCTGAAATCAAATTACCTGGTTTAGGCCATAAAGACTGTATCTTACAGTTCTGGCTCTAGCCAGAGACAAAATGTCTGTGAGAAGCCTGGCTTAGTACCTCTGTAGCAAGAATGGAAGTGTTAAAATTGTTTTACAACTTCCAGATGCTGTAACACATCTTAGCAAAGCTCTATGTGTGTGTATTATGACACGTGCAAGAACATGGCTCAAATTTCTAATAAAGGGAGTAGTGTGGGAACCAGAGTCAGATGACCAGATGTGATGTCATTCTATAGCCAGCATTGAAATGATATTTAGATATCAGTGAGATCCCTACGTCACAAGATGGGTTGCCAACTGGCTCACTGACAGAACCCACACTGTAAAAGTTGCAGACTCCAAATCTGACCTCAAACCAGTGACAAGTGGAGTACCACAGGGTTCCGTCTTGGGACCGCTCCTGTTTGGTATCTACTTCTCTGAAGTACAGGCTAACACAGAAGGCCTCTGGCTAACTAAGTTCGCAGATGACTGCAAACTAGGAGCCATAGTCAAGTCCCCAAATGATGTGAACATCCTACAGAAGGGCCTCTCTGAGACAGATGCCTGGTGTCAGAGCCATGGCCTCAAGCTCAATGCCAAAAAGTGCAGTGTCATCCCCTTTGGTAAAAACTCTGTACCCATGAACTACCACTTAGGCAGCAATCTACTTAACACCGAATGCATGATAAGAGACCTTGGGACCCAGGTGGACAGTAGTCTCTCCTTTGATAGTCACGTCGCCACAATAGTCAGGAAGTCCTTCTACGTGGCACACCTCATCATAAAAGGGTTCTAGTCCAGGAAAAAAGAGGTCATCGTTACCCTCTACTCATCACTCATTAGACCCATTATAGAGTACAATGCCCCTTTTGGAATTTACCTCACAAGACATCTGCAGCAGCTGGAAAGGCCACAGAAGTACCTCACAAAGAGGATTACTGGACTCAAATGCCCTACATTGACTGCCTCAAAAAACTCCAGCTTTACTCCGTAGCATATCGCCTACTCAGAGGTTATCTCTGCCTAACATATAAAGCTATGTCAACCCAGACCTGTTGGACATGCTACACCTAAAGAAATCCCAATCCCTCCGAGCTACACGCTCTAGGGACCTAAACCTTGTCACCATACTCTGAAACAGGCTACCCATCTATGTCATGCAAAGTTCTTCATTAGCACTCTTCAAGAAAAATCTTGATGAGTGGATGGGAAATAGGAAATACACCCCGGGGATCACTTCTGTGTCTCTGCTCATCAGTGGCACAGGAAAATAACTTTCTTGGGTGGCGTAAGCCAGGGAACCTTGTTGGCTAGGCTTGATAGCCTAGTACCTACCTATGAACCTATATATCACTTAGCTCTCAACAGTCTGTTTGTGAAACCTGACAAAGAAGGGCCACTTGCCCACTTCATCTTGCCTTGCTGTAGTAAGTGAACTAGGGAACAGTAATTCTTTAATCAGTCAGGAAAATATAGTGAGATTACTTGAGTATCTGTGTGAACCTTTCCATCTGTATTATTTTTAATATTTCCTGGCATTGAAACTGTGGTATTTATTGTAAATAAATATTTAATATTTGCATGTTCTTTTATTATTCATTATTACATATATTTCACATTTTCATTGTGACTGGTCTTTTAGAGAATATTTTAACCTTTGTGAGTACTTATATATATTTGGTGACACTGCGGCCACTCCTGAAAGACTTGCTGTTTGGTCAACATTACCATTGGTATTAGTATTAATTGCAGTCAGTATAATTGGGTACCCTGGCAAGAGCCTTAGAGTAGCTGGCTTTGTGGGTGTTCTGGTGGCAATGTCTCTACCTTGTAGCCTAGGCAAGAGCTAGTAAAGCTTGCCAGCCTTTTCCAGATGTGTGTGTGAAAACCAAAAACTCAAAGAGAGTGTGTGTGTCAGCTACTTTGAACAAGGACACCGAGAACACTGATTTCACAGAAATGGTGGTAGAGGACTTGGCTTTAGAACACCCGACTAAGGACTTAACTCTATAACTGTGTCAGTGGGGAGTCTTATTTGGGGCCTGGAAAGATAGAAGAAAACCCAGTCCAAGGACAGGAGTGTGTTCCCTGTGTGCCCTTAATGGAAATTGTGCTTGGTGCAGAGAGCTGCATCTGGAGATACTGTGTGTATTTCTTTTTGTTCCAAGTGAACGTCCTCCACTGGTGTCAGTGGTGAGAATTGAGGCTCCTTGATTACTGGCCCTGAGGAGGAATGTCATGTCAGTAAAGCTTCTTATTAAAAGGATGTTAAGTAGTACAATCAGACTACTGGCAAATTTCAAAAATGTTGTTTAAGGTCGTTTGGGTGGGTATTCTTGTATGGTTGAAGGGGCTATGGAATGAGTTGTATGGGGGAAGCACATGATTTTTTTTTTACTGGGGAGACATTAGGTAAGGTGGGGGGTAAGATGATGCTACTAGATTGGGTCTGATTGGGTAATAGTGGATGGTTTGGGGTTTATGATTCGTGGAGGGGGCTTTGTGGCTTAGGTGGAGGAGAGGTTTTAAAGGGAAATATTAAAAAAAGAGTTATATAGTTGAAATTGGGTTGGTCATTTTCATGCTGTGGGGGGGGGGCATTAATATGAAACAAGTTATGATGCAGTATAAACATATAGCAGTATAGCAGCTAGGCATTAATACATCTAACAGGAGGAATGGTAGCTATAATGGCTGAATGTGAGAGAGTAGAATAAGTAAATGTAGTTGTACTAAGCTTAATAAAGTAGCATAGTAAAGGCAGTGGGAAATTATCCGTTGGGTTTTAGAAGGTATGCATGAGTTCCATATATAAGCTAAATGTAACAGAGTTGTTTAAATCATTACAGTTGTAGTATCATGATACAGTGAGCAGGAGTCAGAGCAAGGTGTGCTGGAGAACAGGTGTATATCTGAGTTTTGTTACTGTACATGTAAAAGAGTAGTGAAAGTCAAAACTGATGTAGTAGCTTGATACCTACAGCTGTAATTATAGGAAAGTATATCTGAAAGTGGTTGTTAATTTGAAGGGAGAAGAGTGAAAGATAAAGGTGTTGGGAAAGTGTTGGAAAAGGGGGGGGGGATTGAGAAGAAAGGAGAGGGTTATAAATACCGAAACTGTAGGAGAAAGATCAGATAAAATGGGAGAGGAAAAGTTATGTTAATACAGCACAATAGTAATAGGGTAAAGTGGTTAGCAGTAGAAGACAAGAATATTGTTGATAAGTAGCAGCTGAGGGGTTGATAATATGTGACATGATAGACAAATAGGGAAGTAAAGACTAAGGATGAAATGTAACTGTTGACAGAGTGTCTTCAAGGGTGAAAATGTGTGGAAAGTGTATTAGAGTGAGGCTTGTTTAAGGTGTAGTGAAGTAAGGGAAATTAGATGTTAATAATGTGTGTTGTGTTGTTTAAGGTAGAAGGGAGTAGGCAAGATAGGTAGAAATGTAGCAAACCAGGGAGATGGCTGGGTATGGGGGTGAGAGGGGAGCAAAACTGCCCACCAATTAGAACTAAGTGTTAGCCTGTTAGTGAGCACATGCACACAGCAGAGATCTGGGCAAGTATGGTGAGGAGACAGTGGCAAGTAAGTTAAATTAGCAATAAGAGCAAGGGCAACTGGGTGTAGAGAAGTTTCTAGGATGATCAGCTCTCAGCAAGTACTTAAACAAATAAAGATAAATTAATTAAGTAAATGGTGACAGTAAGATGAAAAAATAGCAGAAAACAACAAAAACACGGTCTTAGACATCTATAACAGTAAAATAAAAAAATAAATAAATTAAATTAAAAAAGTGGGGAAGGTTGCCTTGCAAACAACCAAGCAGGTGTATTGAAGAGAACACCTGAAGCACAATTACATATGTGAAAAAATAAGAGATATCAGCACTCTCAGCTGCATACAGTGCATTATACTGCTGGAAAGTGGGGAACACAGTATCTGGGGTGATAGCAGCTAATACAGTTTGAATACTTCAGAGATCAAGTGTCTGTAAAGTAAGTACAGTCACAGAATCTCATACAACACATACATAAACTGTAAACACATTCTGTTAGTATTTAAATGCAAATACGTGATATTTCATATCTAGGGTGCTGTGGTGCACAACTTTGAGAAATGCAAGGTGCCAGGAGAGCTAACGTTTTACAGTAAGTGTTAATACAAAGGTTTTAAGGAGAACAAGAGGTTGAGAAAATAACCAAACATTTGGGATTCCAGCAAGCACAATATTGTAAACCTTGATGTTAAATCCAGTATGGAAAATTGCAAATACTAGGGGAGGAAAACTACAAGGTGTGTTAACAGAAGTATCAAAAGAATTGGAAGTGGTCTACCGGTTAGCTACCACCAGTCAGAGTCAGTTGGTAGAGAATCATTGCATGCATATACCATGAAGGAAGTAAGCTGACAATGAGCCATAACACTTGAACACAAACACCCCAGAAGGACTATAGATATGTATGAGAGTCAGGCTAGTAGCAGGAGTAAAGGTAACAGATGGGGAATTGCAGACATGAGCAAGGGAGCTGATGCCATGCGAAATACTGATAAGGTACTGGCAGTTGTGCTCCTTCACATACACAATCACTAGCAGCAGTAGAAATGAATGTCTATCTAAGGTAGAAAATAATTCTAAATACTATTATGGGCCGACAACTGGAGAAATAAAATCCACTAGCAGACGAGCAAGAGACAGAAAGAACTGGTTACAATGCTGTTTCTGGAATGAAGAATTTGCAAGTTAAAAAAGGTATTTTGAAGATGTTAAAAAGATGTTAGATGATCTTGGTTAATAAAGTATCACCTTTCATCTCTACAAGATTGTGTAAACTCAGTCCCCTTTGTGATGATGTGAGGTAGTGCACCGATGTGAGGTAGTGCCAGCTGTGCTAGGGGGAGTAGGGCAGTGCATGTATATCATATGCCAGCATAGCTAACTAGAGTTTTGTAAAGAATTATATGTCATCTGAATGTCAAACTGATTTGTACAAATGCTTGTATTAAAAATGTATGTGTAAAGCTGCTTGTGTTAAAAATGTATCAACAGTGGGTCCTGTTAGACAGAAAATAAATATATATGCATGTCAGGCTGTATTGTTGTAACTGTTGAAATATATATATTTTAACAGAGGATACTGGAAGGGAAGAGGTTAAGCTCAGCCCAGCTAACCTTAAGAAAAATAGCCTGAAAGTAAATGACTTGGTTTAGGCCATAAAGGTGTGTTTGAGGATATCCCTGCAGATGTCTTGATAGGGAATGATTTTGATAATGCAGTATCTTGTGTACTTCCAGTTACACACAGTCAGGCTTGGAGACAGGCTTGTGGATCTGGTAGCCTGGGGGAGACCCAGACAGACCCCATGCCTGAAGCCGGGGCTGGTGATATGGCTATTTCAGGAAGGGAACTACCCTGAGCCTGAGCCTGAAGGTGAGCCACAGCTGCTGATAGATACTGATGCTCCCTTGGACAGGGTGAATGCAAGAGCAGAGGTGAGTGGTAGTACCCAGGCTAACAGTGAAGCTTCGCTGTTGGAAGATATCAGACTTCCTGTGGAAGGGGAGCTGGGAAGGGTCACTAAGGTAGAGTTGAGACAGGCTGTGTTCTTGGACACTATATTATGAGGCTTGAGGGAGGTAGCTAAGGAGGCACCCGATTCTCAAGGAAAAGGAGAGTCTGTATACTGGAACAAAGGGTTACTGTATAGAGAATGTATCTCTGCAGGAGGGCTAGAGAGTGAGGTAATTCAGCAGTTGGTAGTGCGCAGAGACTACCATCTGGCACTTCTAGCCATAGCCAATGACATTCCTTTTGCAAGTTATAGGGGCATAAAGTGCACCAAGAGACATATTATGCAGAGCTTTTATTAGCCTTGGATTGTAAGGGATATAACAGGGTACCGCAGAACCTGTGAGCAGTGCCAAAAAGTAGGCAAGGCAGGAGACAAGGTCAAAGCTCCTTTGATGCTTTTGCCTGTGATTGAAGAGCCATTTCTGAGTGTAGCTATGGATAATGTGCAATCTCCAAGTACTCCAAGTTCCACAGGGAAGAAATATATCCCAGTGGTAGTAGATTATGTTACTACATACCCTGAGGCAGTGGCTCTATCCTCCATCGAGGCAGAGAAGGTGGCAAATGCTTTGTTAGAGATTGTCAGCTGGGTCAGTTTGCTGAGGGAAATACTGCCTGTCAGAGGTGCCAATTTCATGTCACACCTGCTGGCTTTTCTGTGAGAGCACTGTAGGGTGAAACACCTAAAGATCAACCCCTACCACCTCCAGACTAATGGTCTTGTGGAGAGGTTAAACTCTACACTGGAGGCCATGCTAAGGGCATTTGCAGACCAGTGTAAGAGAGAGTGGGACAAAGATTTGCCCCATCTGCTGTTTGCATACAGAGCGGTACCCCAGGAATCCACAGGTTTTTCACCCTTTTAGTTGCTGTATGGGCATAGGATGAGGGGGCCCTTGGATTTGATTTGTGATGAGTGACAGGGTGAGTGTGAATTCTACAAGGAGTCTGTTGTGGCATATTTCCTAAACCTCAGGACAAGGCTTAGGGAGCTCATGGGTTTGGCTCAGGAGAACCTGGCAGGAGCCCAAAAGCAGAAAAAGGTATTGTATGACCGGAATGCTTGAGCCCAAGAGTATGCTGTGGGACAGCTGGTTATGGTGCTCATTCCTGTCAGACACAGTAACCTGCAGGTAGCTTGAAAGGACCCTTCAAAGTGGTAAGGAAGGTTGGTGATATTAACTACATGGTAGAACTGCTAGGCAGGAGGCAGAGGGTAGATACTGTACCATGTTAACATGACGAAGCCTTACCATGATAGGGAGGCCCTTGTGCTGAGTATTTGCAGTGGCTGGCAGGAGGAGTCCGAGGGGGATCTGGTGAATGATCCCGTAAATGAGGCTCGGACTGACACCTTAGTGGAATGGGTCAGCAATGCCAATGCAGATGGGTTCTCAAGACAGGTTATGTGTTAATGTGTTGCCAGACAGACTCATTCCTCTCAAGCAACATTTCTCCAGCATCACTTGAGAAACTAGCTTAAGTCTTCAAAGGGGGGAGAGATGTGATAATGTGAGATAGTGCCAGCTGTGCTAGGGGGAGTAGGGCAGTTCATGTGTAACATTTGCCAGTCTAGCTAGCTGGAGTTTTGTAAAGAATTATATGTTATCTGAATTTCAAACTGATTTGTACAGATTCTTGTGTTAAAAATATATTTGTAAAGCTGCTTGTGTTAAAAGTGTATCAACAGTGGGTCCTGCTGGATAGAAAAGAAATATACTTGTATGTCAGGCTGTATTGCTGTAACTGCTGAAATGTATATATTTTAACAGGGGATACTGGAAGGGAAAGAGTTAAGCTCAGCCCAGCTAACCATAAGAAAAATAACCTGAAATTAAATTACTTGTATTAGGTCATAAAGATTCTATCTTACAGGTCTGAATGCAACCAGAGACGCAATGTCTATGAAAAGCCTTTCTGCAGGAAGGGTAGAAGTGTTGGAATTGTTTTATATCTTCCAGATGCTGTATTAAGCCTTTGGCTAAAGGTTTATGTGTGTATTGTGACACATTTGTGCCAAATCCTGGCTCAGTATCCAGTGAGGGGGTAGTGTGGGAACCACAGAGTCATGTTACCAGATGTGATGTCATCCTGTAACCTGCAATGAAATTGTATTTAGATACTAGTGAGAGATATGATAGTGGCACTCAGCACTTTGTTATTGGAATTGACACAAGACACTCATACACTTCATCTTGCCTTGCTCTAGCCAGTAAGTAGGGAACAGTAATTCTTAAGTTGTTGTTGTTGTTGTGCCTTTCGGCTTTTCCCGGTTAGGGGTCGCCACAGCGGAACTCCGGTCCACTAATGATTGGTAGTGGATTTTTACGTACCGGGTTACCAGCCCTGATGCACAACCTTCAACGAAGGCACGCCCCATTCACATATGCCTCCACACAGAAGACGCTCTAGCTGAGAATCGAATGGGACAATGTCTTGCTATGTGGCGACAATGCTACTGCAGCACCACCACCGCAGTGAACAGTAATTCTTAAGTAATCTATGAAAATGTAGGGATGAGTTAAATGTTGTTTTTCTGTATACCAAACACAAAATGAAAACCAGATAAAGAAGAACACAAAATGTACCAGCACAAATTACACCAGCAACTCAACTCTTTTTAATACAGCAACAGTGATCTGGCACCTCGGCAGTTCGCCTTCAAGGATCACAGTAGTACAATTTCAACTGGCTTAAATATTCAAATGCAAACAGCCACTTAACAAAATCCAATTAATTAAATAATTAGTGGTTAATGCAATGTAGTTTAACTTTTCATTTTGTTGGTAAACTATTGGAGTTAGAAACTAGAATGATATTTAAATTTCAAACTTTAAGGTCCCATGGTTTAAATCAAGAAGTAGGTATTTAAAATATTTAATAGGTTCATGTTAATTTAGTAAAATGTATTTATAATAATTGGATGATTTATACATGGTGATTTGTGTGGATTTATGTATATGAATTTTGTTGTTGTTGTTGTATCTTTCGGCTTTTCCCGGTTAGGGGTCGCCACAGCGGAACTCCGGTCCACTAATGATTGGCAGTAGATTTCTACATACCAGCTTGCCAGGCCTGACGCACAACCTTCAACGAAAGTACGCCCATTCACGCATGTCTCCACACATGAATTTTGTATTTTTATATAATTCTTTATATGAATTTTGATATATATTTTTATATATTATGTATTATATGTTTAAAAAATGAAAAGTTAAACTAAATTGCATTAACCACTAATTATTTAATTAATTGGATCTTGTTAAGTGTCTGTTTGCATTTGAATATTTAAGCCAGCTGAAAGTGTACTACTGTGATCCTTGAAGGTGAACTGACGAGGTGCCAGATCACTGTTGCTGTATTAAAAAGAGTTGAGTTGCTGGTGTAATTTGTGCTGGTACATTTTGTTGTTTTTCTGTATCTGAGTCTTTCCATCCGTGTTTATTTCTGTGATTAAAACTCTGGTGTTTATTGTAAATAGATATTCAGTATTTTCATGTTTTCTCTTTTATTATTTATTATTAAATATATCTATACCTTTCATTGTGGCTTGTCTTTTAGAAAATATTTAAAATTTGAGAGTACTTGTGTTTATTTAGTTTCACTGTGGCACTGTGGCTGCACACTCCTGAAAGTCTTGCTGCTTGGTTGAACATCACCATTTGTATAATATTAATTTTGCTAAGTATGATTGGCTACCCTGGTAAGAGCCTAAGAGTAGCTGTCGTTGGGGTGTTCTGGTGGCAATATCTACCATATAGTCTGGGTGAAGGTGGCATAGCAGGTAAATCTGTGCCAGCCTTTGCCAGGTTTGTGTGTGTGTGTGTGTGTGTGTGTGTGTGTGTGTGTGTGTGTGTGTGTGTCTGTGAAAATCAAATCTCAAAGTGTGTGTGTGTGTGTCACTTACTTCGGACAGGGACACACACAAAAGCAACCAGTCCTGTTGTCCAAAGAGCTCTTGAAAATGAAGCAACAAAGATATCCAAGAAAAAAAACAACAGGAGCTCAATGCCAAACAATACTTTAATGAGTAAAATAATAAAACACAACGCTTTTGAGTTGCAAAACTCTTTCTCATTGCAGTTACACATCTCATTATCTTCAAAGTATTTAAATATTTACACCAGCCAATCAGACATATTCTTAAAATCACATGGATTATTAAATAGATAATGAAGTTAAAATAAAGCAGCATAGTAAAAGGAATACAAACACATATATAAAAACAAGCCCATGACCAAATAAAAATTAACTTATAATAGATTCCAAATATAAATAAAAAATATATTTTACATTATAAGTAATATTATACTAACTATTACGATGAAAATAAAAACAAATACTACTTGTATACATATTGATGTCTGTTTTTCAATATAGGTTCATAGGTTCATACTAGGCTATCTGCCCTAGGGCATTTATAAGCCTAGCCAGAGTGTGTTTGGCTTTCGCCACCCAATTTAAATGAGTTTTACTATGCCCTTTTTCAAGGTTAGTTTACTGTGTCTCTGTCTAGCAGTGACACAGAAGTGATCCCCGGGGTAAACCTACAAGCTCCCATCCACTCGTCAAGATTCCTCTTGAAGAGAGTCAGTGAGGAACTCTGCCTAACGTGGATTGGGATTTTATTCCAGAGTGAAGCGAGCCTCTGGGTTATAAATCTGTCCCTCCAGCATTTCCTATTTATTTCTGTGCTGAGGTTCAAGTCCCTCGAACGCGTAGCTCGAAGGGATTTGGATTTTCTGAGGTGAAGCATGTCCATTAATTCTGGGTTGGACATGGCTTTATATGTCAGGCATAGATCGCCTCTAAGTAGGCGGTATGCAACTGAGTAGAGCTGGAGTTTCTTTAACCAAGCAGCATATGGCATCTGTTTGAGCCCCTTGATCCTCTTGGTGAGGTTCTTTTGGGGTCTTTCTAGTTGCTGCAGTTGTCGGGTAAGGTACATCCCGAATGGGGCATTGTATTCAATTATGGGCCTGATGAGGGATGAGTAAAGGGACACAATGACCTCCCTTGATCTAGATGTGAATCCCTTCATGATAAGGTGGGCTATATAGAAGGTTTTTCTAACCACTTTGGCCACGTGGTTGTCAAAGGAGCGATTGCTGCCAACTTGGGTCCCCGGGTCCCTAATTACTTCTTCTGTACTTAATGGATTTCCACCTATGTGGTAATTTGTGGGCACTTTGTTTTTGCCAAAGGGGATGACTATACACTTTTTGGCATTTAGCTTGAGGCCATTGGCTCTGGCACCAGTTATCTGTCTCAATGAGACCCTTTTGGAGGATGCTTGTGTCAGCTGGAGAGTCGATTATGGCGCCCAGTTTGCAGTCATCTGCGAACTTGGTCAGCCATAGTCCTCCCGTGTTGGCCTGTACCTCCGAAAAATATATACCGAACAAGAGAAGTCCCAGGACTGAGCCTTGTGGGACGCCGCTTGTAACTGGTTTGGAGTCTGACATGGCTCCAGCAATTCTGACCATGTGGGTTCTGTCCTTGAGCCAGTTTGCAACCCATCTTATGACATAAGGGTGTATATTTAAGCTGGAGAGCTTATCTATGATGCCCGAGTGGGGTATTGTATCGAAGGCTTTTGCGAGGTCCAGGTAGGCTGTGTGGACCACCTTCCCCTCGTCAATGGCCTTGGTGACTGTTTCAAAGAAATTGATCAGGTTCAAAAAGCAGGATCTGCCCTTAACAAAGCCAAATTGGGTAGGATCCAGTGTCTGTAGGTCCCCAATATCTTTATTTATGAGTTCCATGATGATCCTCTCCATAGCTTTGCAGACCAGGCTAGTCAGGCTTATGGGGCGGTACTTTCCAGGGTCCGTTGAGGTACCACCTTTGTGGAGAGGGACCACTGTTGCTGTACGCCATTCTTTGAGTACATATCATGTAGTAAGGCTGAGATTGAACAGTAGCTTTATGTTGGGGTTCAGCTCTTCTTGGAGTTCATGTAGGACTCAGCCCAGGACACCGTCTGGTCCCATTGATGCTGTGTTTTTTGCTTTGGAGAGGGCGGCTCTTACCTGGGCTTAATACTATTGGTACTATTGGTACTATGCAATCCTGGCATTTTAGCAGCTCTAAAATAATTAATTCAATCATATTTAATCATCTCTGTTTTATTCATTAGGTCACCTCTTCTTGCATTGCAATAGATAACTTGTAAAACCCTAAACTTTATGATGAAGGCCCACAGATAAAATGTGTTTGCTCAGGGCATTCATCTCAGCTTTTCTTTGAATTTCTGAAAGCTGTGATCCTATCCTTCCTTTTCATTTCTTATTAGTTTTACCAATGCCAAAGAACTCACAGGAGGTGCATTTAGCAAGATGAATCACATTTTGAGTATTACATGTAGTAAAAACATAGAAAACAAATTCCTTCACTGTGATGGGATGTGAATGCTTAAAAGAAGGGTCAGTATTAATATTTATCCAGTATATACAATTGTGACAGGGAACTGTCCCAGTTTTCTTCACTAACTGTGTTTCAGTTTTTATATTACTCAAATCCTTATAGCATAAATATTGTTTATTTCTTTCTCTCTTATGAATAAAAGTAGGCTCTTTACCTACAACTTTTTTAACATCCGTATTCGATTGTAAAACTGTCCAATTTTTGCATATAATATTTTTAAAAATATTACTATGTCTATTATAGTTCATAATATACAGTAAATTACACTCAAAATGATTACTAGCAGATTGTTGTCTAAGCAATTGTCTAGAAAAGTATGGTGCACCCAAGTTATTCCATTCATTTATCACTACATCCTTAATATATTCCAACAACTTAATATTATAGCCCCTGGAGCAAAAATCATTAGCCATAAAATCAATATCTTGTATAAGATTTTCAGTTCTAGTGTTAAGCCTACTAGGTCTAAGAAATTGACTTTTGACTATTTCTTTACACATATGCCTAGGGTGCATACTTTTAGAGTGAACTTACCTTAAGGATTAAGAGTATTAAACTTTTTTTCATTATAATCTACTATAATATCTAAGAAATTATTTTTTTCTCTGGACTATTTAACATCAAATACCAAAAACTCAGCTGTATGATGTAAATGTTCTACAAATGCATATAACCCATCAATATCCCCCATCCACAGCAAAAATATATATATATATATATCATCCACAAAGCGCTTAAAAAAAGACAGATCTTGATTCTTAAGCGGTACTAATTTGTTGTCATTAAAAGCATTAATCTCTTCCCACCTTGATAAAGTAATATTAGCATAAGTATTCACAACCAAGGTGCCCATAGCCACCCCAAGTTGCTGATAATAAACTTCATCATTAAACAGAAAACTGTTATTCTCCAGCACTATGTCCAACATTGAAGATAATATTTCTATCTTAGGAGCTGTAAAAGTGCCATGTTCACATAAATACTCTCTAACATATTGTAGTCACCAGTCATTAGGTATCACAGTAAGCAGGGACTTAGCATCCATTCTAACAAGTAAATTATCTGTGCTTTCATTTTCCATGGCCCAACGGCTGAGTGTAGAAAGAAAATCATTAGTGTCCTGAATAAAAATTTTACTGAAACTTAATAATGGACATAACTGTTTCCCAAGGCAGTGAGACTAGGGTGTGGTAATCCAGGAGTTCCCCGAGACAATAGCCTCATGGGTGGTGCTAATAAATCTTTATGGATTTTTGGCAATCCATAAATAACTGGAATAATAGGATGCAAGACATAAAGATAATTATATACTTCAGGTGTAATCAAATTTTCCATGAGTAAATCATGTAAAAAGTTCTTAACTCAGTGCATTATCTAATCAACAAATTTTCTGTCTGCTTTTTTAAAAGTACTTAAATCAGATAAAAAGTCATGCATCCTGTTATTGTAAAACTCCACGTCCATTATAACAAGTTTACCCCCCTATCAGCCTGTTTAATAACCACATTCTGATTCATGCATAATTTACTAAACGCTTCTCTTTCTTCGAGTTTTAAGTTATAATATTTATCACAATGCTTTTTTAAAAAAAAATGATTCAGAAATCTCTTGTTCACACATTTCCTGGAATACTTTCACTACTGGAGTATTGTGTGGTACAAAAGTGCTTGGTCGCCTCAAACAATCAGCCCTTATACTATTGCTTGCATACAGTAGCTTTAAGTCTGTATTTCTAGTGAACAGCCTGAGTTCAGTTAATAAGGCGCTAATATTAGCCCCTTTAATAGGGACAAAAGTAAGCCCCTTATCTAAAAGCATTAGCTCAGCATCACTAAATGACCATTTAGACAAATTAACCACTGTAGGAGTAACAAAAATTAAGACTTTGCACGTTTGCTGTTTACTGTTGGTCCTACCTTTGTGAAGGTTTGTTGTCCCATCTGATGCTGCATGGTTGCTTCTATCCTCTCCCGACTCCTCTTCCTGTTCTTATTCCTTCCTCTGAGTGGTTCTTTGGTGTGAAAGGGCAGCTGTAACAAAATGTGGTTTGAGGCTAAAAAACTATCAGCCCCTTTACTCTTTTCTTTCCCTGTTCCAGAATTACCAGTTACAGTTGCATTCTTGTCAACGGTACTCACAGAATGACTCAAAACAGCATTGTTTCAGGATTTCCATTCTCTGCAGTATTATTAAAATTCTTAAGCTCAGACACAAAATTGTTTGCTACAGTGTCTATTTGAATCAGAGTGAAGCTATCCAAATCCGTGACTGCTTCATTACATCTAGTAACACCAACTTCAGTTTCACTATTAGAGAAAGGGACGGGACTGTCATTAGTCTTTTAAAACTGGATTTCCTCAGTCTGCAGTGCTATCTCAAGTCTTAAAGGTGCATCTCAGCTTCTGAGGTAAATTGCTTGTTTTCTTTTAGCCCCAAAAATACATGATTTAATTTAAAGTCATTCAAGTCTCGAACAAGTTTCTGTTTTTTTACTGATAATGATTTCTGTTCCTCAACTCTGAGGTGGTCAGTGTGGAGCCTTATTTGGGGCTTGGAGAGGAAGTCCAGCCCCAGGATTGGAGTGTACATTTCCTGTGTGCTCTTAAGGGAAACTGCTTGGTGCAGAGTGCTTCTTCTGAAAAAAATTGTGTGTTTCTACTTCAATCTCAGTAAACATTCCTCACCAGTGTCAGTGGTGAGGATTGAGGCTCCTTCACTGGCCCAGAGGAGGGAGGTCACAGCTTTGATAAACTGGATTTGGCCTACCCTTATTTTATTAAAGCCCTTTTCCTTCATTCTCTATTTCCCCTGTTCTTGGATGCATCCCAACCCCCACCTCCCACAATCTTCTTTACACTTTATTTCCTTCTTCAGTTATCAATATCTTTTTTCCCCCCTCAGTTTCATTCCTTTAGTATGTTACTGAGATAAAGCATTTATGAAGCACAGAAGACTGACATTTTGAGAGGTTAAGGAGCTGCTTCCTGTAGTGTGACTGAACAAGTCACTTAACCAATATTCCTGGGCTGAGTTTGAAAAAGGGCTGTGTCGATTAGTGCTCTACCACAGTCAGCAAATATAAATAGACAAATAAATAAATAAATAATGCACTTCCTAACAAATCTATTCTCACCAGATATGTTTGTTGGTCTATGTTTTTCAAAAAGTGCTGTTATGTTATTGCCGTGCCATTCTGCTTCTCATGAAGCATGCTTCATTTTCCACTGTGTACCAGTCCTAAAACTTTGCAGACTTTGGACAAGTATCTTTTTCTCATCTTGCTAAATTCATTGAAAAAATAGTTTCCTTGCAGAAATGCACGGGTAAGTATTTTCTTTCTCATTCACAAGTTTAGTGAATATTGCACTGCTTCTAGCATATTTTTTGTAATGCTATACATAAACATTATTGAGTCAAGATCAAATAACTGATGTCTTTTTTGTTGTTTTCAATCTGTACTTGACATGGTAGAGCACACCTTCCTGCTGTACCTATTTAAATCTATAGGATTCAGACCTGGCCTCTTCATGTGATTCACTGATCAGTTTTCTGATAGAGCTGATTAAGCTGAAATGCAGGTTACTGTTATCTTCTACATATTCAGTTCTGAATGGTGTGTCACAGTGTTCTTTTTTTTCTTCATTAGTGACCTGCTTGATTTTTTTAATAATGCAGCTTAACCGCTGTATGTTGGGAAGCTGATTATTATTCATCCTGGATCCATTTCTACAGTTATTCAAACAGCCTTTCAAAATAACTCATCTTTTTTACAAATCAATGTGAAAAACATAGTGTGTCATTTGACACTCCATCAGAAGATAAATAGCCCTTGACTGTTTGCTTTGTCAACCCTTTCTGCACAGTTGTTTCTGATGTAACTGCCTTCAGATATTGTGGCCTGTGGCTAGAGTCCTACTTTAACTGTAGCTGTTTATATAAATCAGATTTGTTCCTTTTTTGGCTTGGGGCTATAAACAGCCTCCAGAGCTACTAGATTGCTTAGATTTGAAGCCCAGTCATCCACTAAAAAATACCTCCTCTCTACACCTGGATTATAGTCTAGCCCTTTACATCATAGCTTTGTTTATCAACACAGCCTTTTTATATATTGCCCTAAATTAAATCTGTTAGTTTATTTTTGTTTTGCCAAAAATAGAACTCCACTGTTTTGTTTCTTCTTAGGCTACCTTAGATATGGCATGCTTATATGTGTCCCACTTAAATGATGTTCTGTTTAGTTTTTTCAAAACATGAAACAAATGCAGCTAAATTTAACACTCGAGTCTTTGGGGGCAAGCCCATTGCAGCTCCATGCACATGCCCCCACATTCGCTTCCTTATTTAGCAAAACCAACTATAAGACCATAGTTTCACATAATTTTGGGGTTACATTAAAAAGGTTTTGAAAAAACATTTTGACATTAAAAAGTACTCACATAAGCAAACGGTTATAAGCTGTCTGCATTATCCTTCCCAATCTCTTGAGATTGAAGCACTTACATTTGACAATTGGCATCTACCTTTGTCCTCATTTTGCAGTTTTATTACCCACAAATATAACAGCCACTGCCCTTTTACATCTCCTTTTCATTAGGAAAAATACTTTAATATGCTGCTGCTTTTTGAATTGTGTAACTGCATGTATTAAAAAATTGACAGTGCCTTAACCACTTTACGCAAGGATCTTATCTACAGTTACACTCAGTGTAGCTGCTTAAGGGATCTTGGATAATTACCTCTCTAACGTTCTCTCTTTTTCTCTCCCCTTGTCTTTAATGCTGTTGTCTATTCTGACTACCAGACTCTTAAGAGTTATATTTTTCCTGGATAACTCTCACACACTTTTGCACGTAGTTTGCCTGTCACTGTATAGTCTTTGCAATTTTCCACCTGGATCTTCCTGTAAAACTTCCCTCTTTTATTTCTCCTCCTGTTTTCTTTATGATCACTGTCCACTTCTTTTATGTAGTCATACTGTCATTCTACCTCACAATATGCTTTGATTACATTATCCACTCTCTTAACCGTGTTCTGGTTTTATTCACACACTTTACACTTTTGCAGTCTTACTTTTGTCTGTCTATTTAACAGCTGCTTCACACTCTTCCATATTCTAGATACCCACAAATTATTCCCCTTTTGCTCCTTCTCTGTGTATTACTACAGTCCTACTTCTTAATATTCAGATAATTAATTTTAACGTGCCTGTATTCTATTATAGTCTGCCCTTATACATATTTATGTATTTCAGTTACTTACTATAGCTTCTTAACTTTAGAGATTAACCACTACGTAGTATATATTTCTAATTTCATATGTTCTGATTTTTTAAAATCCTGTTCATGATGCATTGATTCTGCGTATATTGTCTTATTTTACTTCACCATGTTTAACTTATATTTGTTTATTTTTATTTTACCTCATTTTATTTGTTTGTTTACTTTTGATGGCCAGGTTAATTCCACCAGGCATTGCCTATTTTCATGGAATACTTGAGGTGTTATTCATGCTGACTTGTGTATTTCTTCATCTGTTCATGGCTAAAATAGTTAATTCAAGCACCAAAACGGAAATTGGCTAGGCTTAAAATGGCTGGCAAAGGCAGCTAGCCTAGTACTTATCTATGAACATATAAAATGGTACACTGCACGGTGCAGAAATTTAACCCAAGTGGCTTGGCTGATGAGTTGTTAGCTATCTGTATTACCTAATATCTTCATTTGCTCTTACACATTTAAACTCTGACTTTACAAAGTGGTTGTCAGTACAGAAAGGTTTTATTGAATGATATCTTCATCTTCCTGTCTTCTAATATCAGATGTAAATGTTTATCCTGCTGAAACTGCTGCAGTGTGAGTTGGTTGGAGGTTTTAATTGCAGTGCTGTATCAAGCATAAGTAACTGCACATTGTCAAAGAGACACTTATGTCGATGCACTTGACAGATAAATGGGCAATTAAATCTGTTCATAGTTTTCAACTACTGATATTTGTTACATACTTTTTAAAAATAAATTATGTTCTGGCCTAGCACTGAACTGCGGAAAAGTTAACACCCACTTTAGTTTCTCAGACTGTCTTTATCAGTGCAAAATGAATTGCAGAGACTTACATATAATCAAATGTAGTATATCTGAAAATCACTTTTTATTTTGTGGATTAAAAGTTAATTAGTAGTTTGATAGACTTGACTCTGTTGCTAATAGCACCCACAGGAGCCGAGACTGAAGCATTCTTGCTTACAGATATATGCATATGCATCATATACATGTGTGTGTGTTTATTTATAACTCTCTCTCTATCTGTATCTATATGTGTGTGTGTCTGTGTATCTCTCTCTCTCTTTCTCTGTATATATATATATAAATCTCTCTCTCTCTATGTATATATATATATATATATATATGTGTGTGTGTATATATATATATATATATATATATATATATACACACACACACACACACACACACACACATACAGAGAGAGAGAGAGAGAGACAGATGACACACATAAACTTGTACAGGCAGACATATAAGAGAGCAAGTTTTTGGGTCTTGGATTCTGGAGATGGCTTAGTGGACTATTTTGTTTGAGAGACATACAAGTATATACAAAATTGCTTCAAGATGTGCTCAATATAAGAAAGGTTCAGATTTGTATTTTCTAAGGTCTTTAAACAGCTTATTATGTTCATAGGTTCATAGGTTCATAGGTTTATACTAGGCTATCTGCCCTAAGGCATTTATAAGCCTAGCCCAAATTATTGTGGCTTACGCCACCCCTTATATGAAAAAATACTGTGCCCATTAGTTTGTTATGCCTCTGTCCAGCAGTGACCCAGAGATGATTCCCGGGGTAAACCTACGATCTCCCATCCACAGGTCTAGATTTCTCTTGAACAGAGTCAGCGAGGTGCTCTGCCTCACATGGACCGGGATTTTATTCCACAGCATAGGGAGTCTCTGAGTGATAAATCTATCCCTCCAGCACGTCCTATTTATATCCGTGCTAAGGTTTAAGTCGCTTGCTCTAGTGGTTTTGGTGGATTTGGATTTTTGAGGTGGAGCATGTCCATTAATTCTGGGTTGGACATGGCCTTGTATGTCAGGCACATGTCACCTCTGAGCAGGCGGTATGCGACTGAATAGAGCTGGAGTTTCTTCAATCTGGCAGCATATGACAGATTTTGGAGTCCCTTTATCCTTTTGGTGAGGAACTTTTGGGGTCTCTCCAATTGCTGCAGATGTCGGGTGAGATACATCCCGAATGGGGCATTGTACTCGATCATTGGTCTGATAAGTGAAGAGTACAGGGGAACAATGACCTCACTAGATCTGGATGTGAATCCCTTCATGATCAGGTGGGCAATGTAGAAGGTCTTTCTAACCACTTTAGCAATGTGAGTGTCAAAAGAAAGGCCACTGTCAACCTGGGTCCCCAGGTCCCTGATAACCTCTTCTGTGCTTAGTGGATTGCCACCTATATGGTAGCTTGGGGTTACCTTGTTTTTCCCGAAGGGTATGACTATACATTTTTTGGCGTTTAACTTCATTGTGACATTCTGTTTGTTTAATCCCTCTTTTACTTTCTCTGGCTGGCGCCTTCCAAGAGTGGTTCTTATACATATGATGTTTTGTATAAACAGCATGCCAGTGCAGCATTTTGGTGAAACTTAAGTACCATGTCTGTCATTTGAATTATCTGCATATGTAAGAGGTAGGAGGTGCAACACAGGTTTTGTATCTGTGGCTTGATATATTTGTTTGCAAGATGGTGTCTGACATTTCTCATCTACCTAGGATTCCGCAAAAGGGAAGACATTTAGAAAACGTTCCAGTTTTGTCAAAATGTCAGAGTCTCTAGTTGATTCAGAACCAGGTCTGGATATTGTGGTAGACCTCCATACATGTTTAAACACACGCACACATCCAGGAGCATGTGCGCACACAGACACACACACGCATACGTTCTCTCTCACACATATTTTTATGAGCTTTGCAGTTATCAGATACCCATCACCTGCTGAGAAAATTGTCAAAGATGTTTCTGTTAACCACAGTAACCTGAGCTGTACAGAATATTTCCACAGGGACAGTTCAGCTAATTAAAAGTGTGGTTCATGATTACTTGGGGGAATAGGATTCATTTTTAGTAGCACTTGATGGAATAAACTCCCTAAATGGAGTCAGGCTGCTAATCACATGGAGAAACAAGATTCCTTTTTGTGGCACTTGATGGATTTATCTCACGATGTGCATCTGGCACATAGGAATACTATACAGAACTAGAACATTTGGACATCATTAATTGTGGATGAATCATTCTCATGAGGAAGCTGTTCTAATATTTCAGCTTTCATGGAGCAAGAAAAGAAGAAATACAAATACCCAGTCAGAATTGAGTCCAACCTGAAGGATATCATCCCTAGAAGCTAAAATTTACTCTTTCACAGTTAAAATTTGACTTTATAAGATAGTTGCTGGTTCAGAAAGGTTTTGTTATATGTTATCATCATCCCTGAACAAGCTATACTCTTCCACACCATAGCAAAGAAGTGTGCCTGTAGACCAAAATGTAGATTAGAGGAGGACCATTGAGGAGACTAGCCCATATACCTAGTTGAATCTGTAAGCATCATCTGGTTAAGTGACTTGTGCAAGGTCACACAGTAGGCTAATGATGACAGAGCGATTCAAACTCTGTACCTCAGGATAACAGGAACTACTGTTTACAGCTTTAACCATCTGCACCCACTGCCAGCTTGCATTTCTTACCCATTTTCTATTATTCTTGCCTACTGTGACTGATCTGCACTTGCTGAGATATATTGACTCCTTCCTTGTGCAGGTGGTGCATCCTTCTTTTCTTCCCACCCACCCATTGGCTGTCAGATTTATTCAGTACACTCTCCTCACACTTTTGTTCACATCAGTAATTCCTTTTAAAGATGAACATAGAAAAAAAATAAGCTGTCATGTTCCACAACATGAAAACTCTATCACTTTTTTGCAGCTACAGTTTCCTTCTGTTATTAGCACACTCAGACCACAGCCAAACCTGTGCACCTCCTACCTCTTACATACATACTACAGCCTTCCAAGACATTCCTGTGTCATCGAGTCTGCATTAGTCTGTCACAGTTTACTAGACATAACCATTTCACTTCACACAATTCACACTACTCAACTGGCACCATACTTCATTGTTCTCTGGAATTCCTCCATCCCTCATCCTCAATAACCTTCAAAATCAAGCTTTTTCCTCCTACAATATCCTTCTTTTACAACCATCATCACGCTAACAAAACAGTGCTTCAACTGCCCAAATTTCTTCAAAATTCACCCCCCTTATTCTTTGACTTTGTAACATCAAAAGTAACCCAAATCCACCTCTACTTTCTTGTTTTTTAATAAGTGCACAAAATCTTCAAAACAAAACTTACCCATCAATGCCCTCATTACACAACATAACTCAGACCAGTAACTATTACGAAGACCTAGATTAAATCCAACAAACCTTGGCTGTAGCACGTCTTCCTTGGGTATGATTACTATTTTGATTGAAGACCTGGTTCCAGAAAGGGAGGCGGCACTCCCCTACTCTTAAACTCATACTTATAGATCCAGCTTGTATTTCAAGGAAATACCATCTCAAACTCCTTACCAAACTGGTACTTCTTACCCCTCCCCCAGTAAAACTATTCAACATGCTGCAGAGGCATACCTCCCTCCACCTTCATCACAACATTAACTGAGAACCCTGCTAAGGAACATAGCTTCTTCTTTCAACAACACCAATAATCCTATCCCTACTGGGAGAGTTCAGCCTTAATCTACTCTACTCCTGTACATAATGTCCTCCTAAAACTTCTAAATTTCTTTAACCTTATCCAGCTAGTAATTCAATCCACTTGCCGAAATCCTAATACATTACTCCACTCCTTTTTTGACTTTGTAATTACTAATAAACCATCCCTTATCTGGCATGTCTCAGTACATCCTTCCTTTTTCAGTAACCACTGTCTCATTAGTTTTTTATATTCAACATTCTACTATAAAACTTCCAGTCAAATTTATATCACTCCAAAATAAATCCCAACTCAACATTAGCAAACCTAAATCTCTTCCCTTTGATTGGTCACCCATTCCACATTGTACTGACCCCCAACTTCTCTGCTAAGCAGTTCACCAAATTGCTTACTAACCTTCAATATACTTACCTTACATTAATTGTAAGACTCTACAACCCCAAGAGAAACAACTGAATAATGTATGAACTTAAAACAGTACTTACTCTAGGAGTGAAGCTTTGGAAAACTACAACTGTAACCCCATATCCACTACTAGATATCACTTCAGCCAATCGCCCAAACCTCCTAAATAATACAATACAGTGACATAGACGTTACTTAATAAAAATCCCATAAGACCTCAATGATAAATTCTCCAAGTAGCTTATTTAAAGAAGTCAGCCAATAAACAAACTGCAGTGTCCCAATCACCAGACACTCTACAACCTCTCAACTTTTTTCTGTGAATTTCATTTCTCTCTTCAGCAACCTCACAAAGCCCTATACAAACAACACTCAACAACCTCCTTCTATCCCTGCACCCCCACCATTCACTCCTTTATTTTACTTTAAGACTATAAGAACTAAAAGCAGATAGCATCTCTTTGAATAAATAAACTGATTGCCCAGCTGGAACAGATAGTCTTGAGCCTTAGTTCCTGTATCATTGTTAAGTGTACATCATCTCTCCACATCAGCACATGTGCAATCGATGCTTAACACAAAACATTTTGCCTTGTATCTGGAAAATAGCTCATGCTATTTTCCCATGCAAATGCATACGATGTGGAGATTGGTTTACCTTTATATCGTCGATCACACTTCGTCGATCGGCCACTTAATAGACTCATTTAAGTGAACCAAAATCGCAAAAAATTTTAAATGTCGAAAATAGTTCGACATTCAACATTTCCGGCTGCGCCACACCTCCACAGCATTGCTACCATGGGTCAAAAAGGGGCGAGGTTTTGTCATTCGCTTATTCAGAATTCGACGCTGGAGATGTTCGCACTTCGGTATTCGCGGAATTCGTTTCACCCATATTGGGATTGACGATGTAAAGGTAAACCGTGGAGATTTTCTCCCTGGGCCTCCACTGAAAAGGGTTTTGCCTAGTCAGTCTTTCCCAGTAATCAAACAAAAATTAATAAATAAATAAAGTAATATGTCACATCATAAATAGAGCCAAAACTTTTACAAGTCACCAAAGGGGATTTGATATGGCTTAGAGAAAGAAAAATGACTTGATTTTTACCTGAAAAGCAAAGTATTTCTTCTTTCTGTATGGTTTGGTAACATCAGAATTGATTATGATTGTATGGGGTTGTTTGAGATCTTGCCCTATCCTGACATTTTTCCTGGTGATTTTCACTTAATTGTGTTGCCACTCACCTTTCATTTACTTTTTTCATTGAAATGTGATTAGTTTAATCATAACTTGCTGAACTGTCCCTAAATATTTTCTTCAAAACATACACTGATTTGCTGCTGAAAAAAAATAATCCTGTCTGATAATTTCAGCCAGATAATAGGAGGGATGAAAAAAGGCCACAGTTTCCAAGTATTGTACCAGAAAATGCTAGCAACCCTTCTTACAAAAACTGCAGAGGCAATCATTAGGACTGTAAAAAAATCACACTGGTCTTAACTGCAGCTTATGTTGTTTTTCTTTCGGCTTTTCCTGGTTAGGGGTCGCCACAGCGGAACTCCGGTCCGCTAATGATTGGCCGTAGATTTTTATGGTGCCGAGGTGCCAGCTCGATGCCCAACCTTCAACGAAGGCACACCTGCAGCTTATAACTGTAAAGCTTATAACTGTGTAAAAAAAAAATCACACTGGTCTTAACAGCGGTTGATACTCATTACTGCAAGAGTGCATAATCATGAAAGCAAAGGAATGGAACATGCTTATTTTGGAATATACATGTACCCAGCTGAAAAACAGTGCTGATTATTCTTGGAATGTCATTTTATCCACTGTAATGACGTTTACCCTGGCATCTTGAGCAAGTAACAAGCTCACACACTAGTCCAAAACATATTTTTTCCATAGTGCAGCAGTGTAGCATTTAACGATAGCATACCCATTGAAAGAAATGTTATTATTATTATTATTATTATTATTATTATTATTTTAGTAGCTGTTCTAATGTGGTAAACAAAGCAGATAGAGATAAATAGGAAGCAGGATTTGAAAACTGAAGCCATGAGGATAAGTGAAAACTATCAGGGAAGCAGGTGATTAAGAAGGCATGTGAGAAAGAAATGTTTATGTCAGAGAGGGAAAGAGTAATCAGCAGAACAACTTAAAAGCAGAAATGGGGAGGCAGGAAACACTTATGTTTTATTACGTGACTGGATTTGAGTAGGAAGTTTAAAATTACATGGGTACAAAGGGAGAGGAAGATGAGGAAGTGTGGAAAGATGGGATGGCGCTGATGAGTGAATTAATGATTTCTGCCATTTTATATCTGAGCAATATTATGAAGTAAAGTGTGTTAAGCCATAAATTTACTTAATTGTCCAGAACACTGACATAAAATCAGGTGTGACTTGGGGGAACAGACAACTTTATTCTGAATGTAATATTTTTATCACATTTTCTGGAGATTGAGAGTTCATGTAAGAGTTTTAAAATACTGCAAAATGTGCAACACAAATCATTTTGCCGTAACACAGGTTTCACAGATGAAGACATTATTCTTTTCTGACAATTTCATACATCTGGTCTAAAGTTTAAACAACATATATTATGTTATTTTAGTGTGACTTGCTATTGGCTGCTTATAAAGTTACAAGTATCTCCCACATCTGCTTCATACACAACTGAATGCTGATAAATAGAGCTGGATTTCTTTTATAGCCAGGATCCTTTCCCATTTCCCAGGAAATATTCAATAACCAGCTGTCACCTGAAATAATGTTTGTGTATACCCAGGCTGAAAAATGAACACCTTTGTAAAACTTTAGATGAAACAGAATGGATCCCTGTCCAACAGTGAACAGACCTTCTACTTTACTCACAACTCTTCAAGCTTCTCAAAGATGTGACCCCCCCCCCCCAACCATTAGCATGTATGTAAAATGTTTTCATTTTCTAGTCTTAGAAGGAGACAGTTTACTTTAACCATGATGGAAACGTTTTCAGTTATTCTTTTAAAAACAGGAAGCTCTCCCTAAACATACCTTCTTGAAGAGCCGGGTATACAAATAAACATTTCTCACCCGGTTATCTAGGGTCCTGTGCAAGTGCACTGAACTGATTGTATTTCATTTGTGATGTAGACTGTATTTAATCCAAGGAATAGCTCTGAGGTTAAGATCTCTGCCTCACAGCTCCTTGGTTGCAGCATTTAGTTCTGGCCTCCTCTCACTGTATGTATGGAATAGGCACAAAAAACACACTGTTTAGCTGGCTACTGTAAACCATTTATGCTTGCCATTGCAGCCTGGGTTGTAGTCTAAAATGGTCCAAAATAGACAATGTCACTCATGTGATTAACAACTAAATAAAAATAATTAAAATTAAAAATCATTGCTTTATTATTTACATTAGGAGGTGCAGTCTTGAAAGGTAGGCTTCTGTGTGAGTGCTTGTCTGATGGTTTGCTGTTTCAGTTTTGCAGCAGCCATTTAAAGTGTCCTTGGAGATTCAGACATGAAATTTGCAGTATATTATTTCATTGTGACATTCAGGACATTCAGACATGACATTTGCAGTATATTACTCTATTGTGACAATCCTGTCCTAATGGCTTGATCTTATAATTTCCAAGTGTAATAAGCATCTGAACCATTATTTCTGATAAAACGTCATCATGTGCACCATGGCCAGATCCTTCCTTTTAGGAGAAGTATGGGAGGATATAACAAAGGAATCTGATTTCTGGGGTTATACACACATTTGTGCTGTTTTAAAACTATAACATACATACAGTAATGAATGCCTGGTGTCAATGCAGCATACAGGCTGGCAGATGGGGACAGGGCCCTACCAGCCATGCTTGTCCCACAGCTCTGACTCTTGGTTGGAAGAGTACATTTTAATATATTTCCTAGATCATGGTGTTGAAATAATCTTCTTAGAATAACAGCACAGAGTTCATATGGAACTATGATTATTATGTAGATGGCAGTGGAATAAAATCATTGGTAATGGGTTCCATTGGCTTTCCACATTTCCTTTCCACACTGTACAACATTACACTACATCCTTTTTACTTCTTCTGTCCACTCTAGTGGTAATCCTCCTAATATACAGTTTTGTCTTTGTTATCACTTCCCACCAAAGAGCATGACCTTGATATTTTTCACAGTGAACCCCAGCTGCCACATGTTTACTCACTTTAGAAGTAAAAGTAGAGTGTTGTAGATTAGCTTGCCACATTCTTAACCACCATTCCGGTCTTGGTGGCATTGATGACCTGAATAATCTTGTTTTTTTTTTGTAGCCTATTATATGTTACAAACTTACTGACAAGGACAGGTCAAAGCACCAGCATCAGGCTGGTGTCTTGCTTGGCATCCCCCAACTTCTACTTTGTATCTCCTATCAGCTGTTTTTCTTTCAACCTCATCAATTCAGATTCATATCATAGCCTTTATTCTTTTAGCAAACTCATGTTATCCAGATTATGATCCAGGCATACTGCATTTATTAAATTCCCTTTGCCAGCATTGGCCATGATTCAGTTATAGGGCTAGATTTGGTTAGAATAACAAAACCCATGCTATAAAGCATTCTGCTATCCATATGCTAGACAATTTATATTGAAGAAAGCTACCAACCTAAGCCATACAATTCTTTCTTTACCCTTTTTCTGTGATAGAAGTGAGGCTGACCAATCTATGATTGCTTGTTTCCTTCATGGATGTCCTTCCATATTTCTGTTGCAGTATTCTTTACAAGATTCTTTGCAATTCAGATCCCTTGCCAAGGGCAGCCTGACATCTGGCCAGTATACAGAAGCCTTTAGGTTGTAATGGGTATGCCGTATGTCATACGTATACTTCCCATGCACAGAGTAGGGGATAAAGGTGATGTCCAGACGTACCATCCTCATTAGTCCAGACACCATCTTCATTCATCTGTCTGAACACTCGTTCATCTGCTGGTTTCTATCACTCTCAGTTAAGTGCCTTGTTGGGGTGTTTTGATTTTTTTTTTTTTATCTTAAGTTTTGCTTTGTTCCTGATTGTTGGGTTTCATGTTACCCAGAAAGGGGAAATGTCAGTGCAGGAGACAGATTCTCCGTAAAGATCATCACGAGGAGTGTTTATTCTTTTTAGGCCCTTCCGACGACCATATGTCTTGTGAGAATTATCAAGCTTTCACCCCTAAGACGTTGCGGAGTCAACTTTCCTTCCTTTGCAATTTACTTAGAGAACCAATGACTTGAACTGTTCAGCTGTACCTCCTGCACTGGACCTCTGTCCTGAGGCTGATGAAAGCACAAAGAATCATCCGGTTTCTTCTGGATCTGATGCCATGCACATCCATGGAGGTTTTGCAGGTGTCCACTTTGGATGAACAGGGGGGAACCACGGCTGGCTGTTACTGAAGGGCCTATAGGTGTTCCTCAAGTTTTAGTGAGGGAAGAGGTTTTGGCTACCACTATCAAATGTCATCAGGGGTCAGAGCCTCCAAAATATTTCAAGGCTGATGTCCTGCTTAAAAAGAAACAGAAAGCTAAACATATTTCGCCTTCTCCAAAATCTCCTCAGAGTGAATGGCAAAACTTCACTCAAAGTCTGTTTAATGCCCTTATGAGTCTTAAGCCTCCACAGGGAGTTTCTGTTCCTGCTGCTCCCTAGCCTTCTACCCATCTAAGAGACTCAGGGAGCAGGATTCTTCTGAAGATGCAGCTGCTGCTGATTCTGATGAAGAAGAGTCTATCAGTCCTGGCTCTCCTTTTGAGGAGATTTCCTTTGGTGATACTGTTTCCAGAATGATGGAATTTTTCGAATGGGACTGTGCTGAGATGTCTGATATTCAGAAGAGGTACTATGAGCATGTACAAATGGAGTCTCCTAGACCCTGTGCTGTTCTTCCTGCCTTGCTGGATGCTTCCCAAAACCCTGCTCTCAAGAAACCTGATGGGTTTTATAAAGTACCCGAGGACTTCATTTCTTTATAAGTGTCCCCATGCAGACCCCTCTGTTGTGACAGTTGCTTCTGTTGCCTTCCGCTAAGTTGCTTCCATCCGATAAGGATAGCAGAACCATGGAGAGGCTGGGTCAGGATGTGTATACTTTTGCTACCTTAACCTTTAGAGCTGTTAATTATCAGACACATATTACTAGATACATTCTGGTTCTTCTCTCTCAAGCCTGCCAGGCTATTTCAGATCTCCCTGAGTCTGAGGAGAAGGTTTATGCTCTTGCTTTGCTAGGGACATCCTGCCAAGTAGCTTGCCATTCCGTTAAATGCAGCTATAATATAACTGATGCTTCATCTAGGGCTGCTGCATTTGAATCTGTTTTGAGGAGGCATTCCTGACTCAGACTTCAGCCTTTGCCTGATGATATCAAGGCTAAACTGATGGATGCTTCTCTGGATAATAAGCAATTGTTTGGTGCTGCTGCGGAGTTGTTTAAGTCCCTGTAAGAAATAAGCAAGGCTTTACATGAGTTGAAGCATATTTCTCTTTCCTCTGTGCCAAAGTTTCAGAGGAATTATCCTACTAAGCCTGCTTTTGTCCATAGATAGTCTCACCCTCCCTCCAAAGATAGAAAGGGTGGTAGAAGGTCTCCACCTGCTAAGGCTACCCAAACTCCTTATACTCAGAAGCCTTCTTTTCCTGACAAACTGGGTGCTGTCTGACTATCCTTGTCCTGTTCTTCTCAGTCACATTCCATTTCTCTATGCCTCTGTCTGTACCTTTCTATTTGGCTAAAGATCACACAAGACTCATGGGTTCTTTCCATTTTTCGCCAGAGTTATTACATGGTTTGTAAATCTCATCCCCGTTTTCTGGGCATTCATCAGCCTCCTCAGGAATAACTACCCTTTTTTCCAGAGGTGCTTCAGGGCAAGGGAACTATTCAGGAAGTTCCACTTCCTCAAAGGGGGAAAGGGTTTTATTCCAGAATGCCAGAATGTTTTTGTTCCCCAAGAAAGAAGGCAACCGGAGACCCATTCTTGATCTTTCTCAGCTACACACCTTTTTGAAGATCCCTTCCTTTTGGATGCTGACCCTTCAAACCTTATTTCCTCTGCTGCTTCCTCAGGCTTTTCTAGTTTCCCTGGATCTCAAGGATAATTATCTACACATTCCTATTAATCCCTCTTTCAGGAAGCTTTTAAGTTTCTCTGTTGCTTCCTGGCATTTTCAGTTCTCTGCTTTGCTCTGTGGTCTCTGTACTGCCCCCAGGGTCTTCACCTCATGATTTTCACGGACAATACAACAGTGATGTGATATGTCAACAAGCAAGGCGAGACAAGGTGTTACCTCCTGTGAAGGTTAGCCCTTCAGGTTCGGGAGCTAGCTATCCAGTATCAGGCGACCCTTCAGGTAGTTTACATTCCCTCAGATCAGAACATAGTGATAGATTCTCTGAGCAGGTCCATAACACAATCCCACAAGTGGATGCTTCACAGGGAAGTTTTTCTGGGCATTGTCCACCAATCCTCAAGTGGATCTCATTGCCTCCCCTCTGAACAGACAACTTCCTCTATTTTGTACCACGACCTCATGTCCTCTGGCCTGGAAAGTGGGCGCCTTCTCTTTGTCTTGAAAGGTGGGGGTTTCTTTATGCCTTCCCTCCCCATCCTTTAATTCCAAAAGTCCTGTTCAAAATAAAACAAGATGCTCCAAAAATCTTGCTGGCGACTCCCTTTTGGCCCAGACAGCACTGGTTCCCTCTTCGTCTGCATCTTGCCAAGGGCAGTCTTTCCAAGTTACCTCACAGGGTGGACCTATGCACACAAGACAAGGGATCTCTCATCCATCTCCACCTGAGAACTCTTTAACTGACATTGTGGGTGATAGGGTTTTGATCACCTATAGACACCTTTTTTTTCATGAGGATGTGCTTCAGGTCCTGCAGGAGGCCAGGAAGCCCACTACTAGGAAACCTTACTTATCCAAATGGAAGAGATTTTCTGTTTGGTGTCTTTCTCATAACCTGGATCCACTTACTGTAAATGTTCCTTTGGGTCTCTCTAATTTGTGTGAATTGCTCGATGCTAGGTTGGCATATTCTTCTGTTAAGGCCCACCTATCAGCTATCTCTGCTTGTCTGCCTTTGACTCCTTCTTAAGCCTCTAGATTTGAGGCCAAATGGTTTCTTAAAGGCACCCTTCACATTAGGCCTCCCAGGAAACCTGTCCCTCCTTCCTGGGACCTTAATTTTGCTTTAGAAAAATTGACTTAGGCTCCTTTTGAGCCTGCTGCTTTAGCTTACTTACAGAATTGTTCTTGGAAGACTTCTTCTTTTGGCCCTTACTTCTGCCAGACGGGTGTTTGAGCTACAAGCCCCTGGGACTGCTTCTCCTTTTTTAGTTTTCCATAAGGACAGGGTGTCCCTTCATACTAATCCTCCTTTTATGCCCAAAGTGGTTAATGATATGGAAGGACATAGTACAGCTGTGTAAAATCTTACCATAGCAGTAAATGTCCTTCTCTTCACTGTTGCAGTATTTGCTCCCTCCCTCCTCTCCGGTCCTTTTTCCTTCTAGATGTGCTTGTTACCTGCCAGTATCCTTGGACTGTCTTTCCTGCTGGGATTCTTCAGTTCTGAGGATGTATGTCTGGACATCACCTTTATGCCCTGCGCCATGCGTGGGGTGCATACGTATGATGTATGGCATACCCAATATAACCTAAAGGCTTTTGTTTACTGGCCAGACATTGGGCTGTCCCTGGCAGGGGGATCCCAGTTATAAAGAATATTATAAAGAATACTGCAACATTGAAGAAAAAGACATGTACCATTATGGTAAGGTTTTACACTAATGTACTATCCCATGGGGACCATTTTCTCAGCCTCCTATACAATCATCACACACCAGTCTCCAAACAGGAACTGCACATTGCCCCCCTTTTCTTGTTTTTATTAACATTGCAAACCTCATTCAGATATAAAGGGCCTGTCATTATTTCCTGTCAAACAAATGGCTTAATCATGTAATTTGTATTTTCTGACCTCATTTATGTTACACAAATAGTGCTAATTGTGCATTATAATGTTTCCACTGTGTTCTAATACTTATTCAGAACAATCTTATAAAACATCATAGACTTGGGACAGAACTTTGGCTGACACATGAGCTAAAACAGGTATTGAAACAAAGGGATACCATCTGGAGGCTTTGGAAAACTGATAACAGACAAAAGTAGGAAACTTATGTGGAATAGCCATAAAGATAGCCAAATCTGGCTGTCATATAACCAGGCAAAAGGAATTATTCTCCTTCCCAGACTGTGTTCATCCAAGACAAAATTAGTGCTAGGTTAACAAGACAAAATTGATAATAAACCATTCTTTTGTCTTATCAAATCTTCCTCATACTTTAATGCAGCCAAATTGCTTAGGATTTCTTCATCTCCAGCCATCTCAAAACTCCTTTTCTTCACTTTCCTCTGTCCTCTGCTTCCAGCATTTCCCCTACTGATTTGCATAGTTTTAATTTTAGAGTTATAAGTGTAACTGCTGTGTATAGATATATATGTATTGACTTCGCATTACACCTGAAGCTCCTTAATTTGCCCCAGCTTGATCTGTAGAAGGTTGCACTGTGACCTCCTGTGAGCCTTTTGACAAAATCAAGTTATAAGCTCAAAGTGGAAACAAAAAGTAATATCTTTTAAATCACGTGTTACCAAACAAAATATAATTAAAAAAACTTTTCATCACCTCAGATTTGTAATAGATTCCATTACTTTAAACAACATATGTCATTATAAACACAGTAAATATGAATGTATGTTTCATAAAACAATTATTGTATGTAAGGAGCAAATCAAGCTGCACATGTACTGCTGTCAGTAGCATTTTTGTTCCTCCCTCTATGATTTTCATATGAGGCTAAGCAATTCTGTCTTTGTTTCCTGGTTGTTGAAATATTTGCAGAAGTATGAAAATGATGTTATGCACAATTAATGTGTAAAGAGTATCTCACCAGATGTTCTAAATGGAGGTCATGTCTCAATGCACTTGCATTGCTTGGTGTGTAAGGTGTAAGATGAAATATTTCATGAACTTGTGTGCAACATGGTTTTAATTATTAACTTAAACATGACCAGGCAATATTAGATGTGTAGTGGCATTACCAGGTCTGTTCTAGAGAAATGCATCAATAGTGGCATTACCAGGTCTGTTCTAGAGAAATGCATCAAAGTAGCACTACAGTTTAATGACAGGCTACTTCATTTGCCTCAAAACAATTAGCTCATATTTACATCCTAAACATTCCAACTCCATTCCACCTTCCTGTAAAACTGCTGGTCATTCTTCTTCCCAAAACTACTAATCTGTCCTCTCAGAGCACTTCAGACAAATAGCTAAACATTTGTCACTCGTATAACTCCTGGAAAATCCAATATATAATCAGAGATGGTCTGCACCTGTCACCCCTGGGATTCAGGTTACTGGCTAAAGCTCCTGCCACCCCTATAGTTCCTTTTTTAGGCAAGGTTCAAAGGATAAAACCACCACCGTAACAGATACAAGCATGTAAAATCCGAAGGTAATGCTACTCAATGCTAGAAGTCTAAACCTCAAAATGCACTCTCTCGAGGCACTCCTAAAAATGGAGAACATCGATATCTGTGCAGTAACTAGGACCTGGTTCAAGGCTCCAGAAAGCCCCCCTGCAATACCAGGCTACAACTCTTACAACACTTTTCGGCCACAAAACCAAGACCGAAACACTAAAGGTGGAGGAGTGTCCATATTCACCAAGGATATTCACACCTCTAGGCTAGTTGCCCTACACAATGCATCTGAAATTCTCCAGGTGCAACTAACACTAGGTAAGACTGCAATCCAAACTGTAGCTTGTTACAGATCCCGCACCATGCCCCAAGATACTTACTACACCTTTCTAAACATACTGGAAAATATTAAGATACAACCAAACATCCTAATATTAGGTGATTTCAACTACCCTGCTATTAACTGGGAAAGCTACTCGGGTACCAACCCCTTTTCCCAACGGTTCTTGGAATTCATAAATTCCAATGCCCTGGATCAACTAATCCATTGTCCAACCAGGGGCTCCAGTATCCTAGACCTGGTCATTACCAACATGGGAGATAGATGCTCCACACCAGTGGTCATCCCCTCATTGGTCAGGTCTGACCATAAGCAAATCACCCTTGACATCCACATCCCACCCCCACCCCCCAGTAAGGAAACCTCCTTAAAAAACTTCTCCAAAGCCACCTTCATGCTGCTGAAGTCAGAAGTGACAAACTTCATGACACCCATGCAGACGGGATCTGAAAGTTCGACTGCAGAATCCTACACTAAGGCACTGTACGAGCACATCCACTCATGCATGAATAGTGCCATCCCAAATAGAACCAAGATGCTCTTCTCCAAAAAAAGGAAGCCAATCTGGTGGTCCCCTGCTATAAACAAACTACACAACAGAAGGAAGAAACTGTTGCAAAAAAGAGGAAAATCCCAGGATGCAAAAAACTCCCTCACCAGCCTCAGTAAGAAGCTGAGATCCCTCATAAAATCCTCAAAGGCTAGTTACGAAAATAAAATTGCCAAAAATTCCAAAGACAACCATAAGGCATTCTATAGTTATGTCAAGAATCTAAATGGCAATGCTCAGATCTGCTCTGAGCTACAACAGAATGGCATTAAATATACTGATCCCAAGGATATTGCCAATATCCTGGCAGATCGATTTAGTGCCAACTTCACCCTCCTCTCACCCCCTAAAGGGCCCATCTCAATACCAAAAGATTGCTAAATTCCAGTAATCACGGCCACACAAGTAGAAACCGCACTCTCCAAAGCTAAGAATACAGCATCCATGGGACCAGATGACATCCCAGGCTGTGTACTACATGAACTACAAAATGAACTGGCACCTCACCTAAGTGTCATGTTTAATCATAGCCTCACCTCTGGCTTTGTGCCCACTGAGTGGTGCACAGCTACACTTATCCCACTCCACAAGGAGGGATCCGCCTTGGATCCCGGGAACTACCGTCCCATCAGTCTGACAAGCCTGATCTGCAAGGGCATGGAACGCATTATCATGGAACTTATAAACAAAGACATTGGCAACCTTCAAACACTGGACACCACCCAGTTTGGGTTTGTGAAGGACAGATCTTGTCTCCTGAATCTGATTGACCTCTTCGAATCAGTCTCCAGAGCTGTGGATGAGGGTAAGGCGGCTCACACAGCCTCTCTGGACCTCGCCAAGGCCTTTGACACCATCCCCCACTCTGGAATCATAGATAAATGTACTAAGCTGGGCATAAATCCCTACGTCACTTGATGGGTTGCCAACTGGCTTACTGACAGAACCCAGACTGTAAAAGTAGCCAACTCCAAATCCAGCTCCAGACAAGTGACAAGTGGAGTACCTCAGAGTTCAGTCCTGGGACCACTCTTGTTTGGCATCTACTTCTCTGAAGTACAGACCAACACTAAGGGACTCTGGCTAACAAAGTTCGTAGAAGACTGCAAACTGGGAGCTATTATTGAATCCCCAAATGATGTGGGTATTCTACAAAAGGGCCTTACAGAAACAGATGCCTGGTGCCAAAGCCATGGGCTCAAGCTTAATGCCAAGAAATGTATAGTTATCCCCTTTGGAAAAAAACATGTACCCATGAATTACCACATAGCAGTACACTAAACATTGAAAGTGTGATGAGAGACTTAGGGACACAGGTGGACAGTGGTCTCACTTTTGATAACCACATCACCACAACAGTCAGGAAATCCCTCTATGTGGCACACCTCATCACTAAGGGCTTTTCATCCAGAAAAAAGGAGGTCATTGTCCCACTGTACTCATCCCTCATTAGACCCATTATAGAGTATAATGCCCTGTTTGGTATGTACCTCACAAGACATCTGGAAAGGCCACATAAATACCTCACTAAAAGAATTACAGGCCTAAAGCAGATGCCATATGCTGACCGTCTAAAAAACTCCAGCTATACTCTGTGGCATATCGTCTACTCAGAGGCGATCTCTGCTTAACATACAAGGCCATGTCAAACCCTGAGCTGCTGGACATGCTCCACTTAAAGAAATCCCAATCCCTCAGAGCCACACGCTCCAGGGATCTAAACCTTGTCATCACAATGAACAAAACATGCTGGAGGGATAGGTTCCTGACCCAGAGGCTCCCCAGACTCTGGAATAGACTGCCCATACATGTCAAGCAGAGCACCTCCTTGGCCCTCTTCAAAAGGAACCTTGATGATTGGATGGGAGATAGGAAATTCACCGCAGGGATCATGTCAGTCGCCCTGCTAGACAGGGATCCAGAGAAGTAAATATTGTGGGTAGAAATATCCAGGGAATTGTTATGGCTAGGCTTGTATAGACCCTAGGGCCGATAGCCTAGTACCAACCTATGAACCTATATTCTCTTTCATACATGGCCACTACATGTTAAGCAATTCATAGGAGAAGGATAGAAAAGCTTGAGGCTTACCTCTTCTTTCTGAAGATGTTGCATGTAAATGAAGCACACTGTAAGGGTAAGCAAGAGGATCCCTCAAATAATCCCAAGCCTGGGCAAACCACTTTGAAAAGGTAAGGGAGTCCGACACCAACTACTGGTCCCATCCTTCCCCTTCCATATCAGCCGCCAGGACTGCCATGCACGTGTCATGTATTGTGAATTCCATCTCAACTAATGGTGGGTCAGATACGCACCCATTATTGGCTGATAGCAAGAGGAATATTAGAGCTATTCCCTCAGTGATCTTCTTGGAAGTATGTACCTCCTGAGTATCCACACAAACTCTGTCTTATTATAGCATCTGAAGTTTGCCCACACCAGGACTGCTAATATAGATACCCCTAGTACTGGCTTTGAGGTTGCACTCAAAATTACAAGTCTCCTTTCCAGCCTTCTGAGACATTCTCTACAATAGTTGGGTATTTCAAATTGTACCAAATGTTAGATGTGCATCAGTTTGACAGATGGAGGGAGCTATCCATGTAGATGTTAGAGCATATGTTTAGCAAGCATGGGTTAAACTCCAGTCTCCACTATAAAGTCCTGCGCAGACCTTTCAAGACCAAATGTTGCCCCCAGTGTGGAAGTGGTCTTGGTATCCCATCAGCCACTACTTAGCGCTGACTTGCCATCTGAAAAATATCTTCTTGCCAGGTAACTCACCCCATCAGGACCTAAGAGTAGAAAAATAATTTGTTTCCTATCAACGTTTTGGAAAACAGACTTTGAGGACGCTAACATTCTTGTCTTTGAAATGAGGAATAATAATTACACTTCACCTCCCTGTAACTTTCCAGTAGCTGGCCCCTCCTTTGTGGTAACTTGTGCTTATGAATGAAACTGTAAACTGGCCAGTAGCTCCCCTTTCTTTCCCAGAAAATGTCATAACCAGTATCTGCACATTAAGGACAAGAAATTCAGAGTCATCACAACTATAGAGTGTGTCCTGTTGGATGCTTTTTTATGTCTGGAAACATAGAGACTATTCCACTTTTGCTTATTTCTCTCAGCTGTACAGATTTTTGCAGATGTCCAGATTTTTGCCTCAAATATTTGGTCTTTTCCTCATAGAATCTGTGGTTTTCTGGCAAATTATGGAGGACTGAAGTCACTAAATAATGAACAAATAATGAGATATTTTTGAGTTTCAGATTTCATATCATTTAGAAAATGCATACTAACATGAATTATGTTATTCTATCAGCTTTATAGGTTTATAAGAGAAATATTTAAAATCACTCCTTATTTTTGGGGCTTTGTCCCCCCATTATTTTAGGCTTTGTCCAGATTTCTTGCACTGATGTTGAGAGGTATGCTTCTGCTTCTTAGAAACATCCCAGAGCAGACTCCTGTGTGATCCGTTTTTTTTTTAGCATAAGTGCCAGAGTCTGCAGCACCTTTTAACCTTAGTTAAGAGGTCCAAGGATTTGAACAAGGCCTGCAAGAGGATGTTTTCAGGATGGTTAATTAGCAGAATACCCGGGACAAAGCAAAAGAGAAGTCCTTATATTAATTGCAAGAGGAGCTTCAATAGTGGTATAAAAAGATAAAAAGATAATAATGGCAGATTTGTGGTGCTAAGGGGTTACTGACAAGGGAGGAGGATTAAACTGGCATGTATTTACATTCCACCTAAAACTGCTATAATGGAGCTTAAGAAAATCCTGGGAGAAATAATCAGTTTTCAGCAAAGAATATTACTTATAGGTGGGAACTGGAATTTGCCTTGTAGCAGTGAAGATGTGTCTGGGGGGCCCAGAAGGGAAAATATAACAAAGGAGGGTAGATTTTTAAAGAAATTTATGTAAATATTTGGCACTTAAGATGTGACTTCAGTAACAGGAGTTCGGAGTGAATTTACATACTATTCCCCAAGATATAAAAAACTGGGCAGACAGAATTTACATTTCTCAGGAACATGTGGATTTAATTTGTCCTGATACCCACCCAGTAACTATTTCAGATAATGTGCCAATAACAGTTAAAATAAAAACACGGTAATGAAATAAAAATGAGACATTGGCATTTTCCCATCTCTCTGTTGAAAAGAGAGGAATTTAAGGAATGTATATTGGAGATTATTCAAGAGCTGTTAGAGAGGATCGAAATTTCTTCCGAAAATATAGCTAGGGAGTGGGATAAAATTAAGGTGGAGTTTAAAAATAGGATGGAGATAAAAGAAAGGGAGCTATGGTTAGGAAGTAACAGAAATTATTTAGAGGGACTGACAAATGTTAAAGTATTTTAAGTCCACACGTGAACTTCCTTGAGTTCACTCTTGTTGGGAATCATTTTTATTACAATATGTTTCTATTTAGTGTGTCCTCTGTGCCCAGAGTGTTTACCATTATACTAGCCATGCAGGCAGAGGTCTTACAGAAGGATCGCCATGTGGTGTCCTACCGACACAAGAGGCTGTTGGTAATTGTGCTGAGGGACTTCCTGGTAATGTCTTAGACTTGTGTCTTCCATCATTACAGACCATAGGTTCATAGGTAGGTACTAGGCTATTGGCCCTATATAAGCCTAGCCAAAAAGGTACCCTGGCTTTCGCCATCCAAGAAAATTATTTTGCTGTGCCACTGTCGAGCAGAGCCACAGAAGTGATCTTCAGGGTGAATTTCCTATTTCCCATCCAATCATCAAGATTTTTGTTGAAGAGTGCTAATGAGGAGCTTTATTTGATATAGATAGGTAGTTTGTTCCAGAGTATGGGGAGTCTCTGGGACAGGAATCTATCCCTCCAGCATGTTCTCTTTATTACGGTGACCAGGTTTAGGTCCCTAGAGCGTGTAGCTCAGAGGGATTGGGATTTCTTTAAGTGGAGCATGTCCAACAGCTCTGGGTTTGACATAGCTTTGTATGTTAGGCAGAGATTGCGTCTGAGTAGGCGATATGTGACAGAGTAAAGCTGGAGTTTTTTGAGACTGTCTGCGTAGGGCATTTGTTTGAGGCCGGTAATCATCTTTGGGAGGTATTTCTACAGTCTTTCCAGTTATTGTAGATGTCTTGTGAGGTACATACCAAAAGGGACATTCTACTCTATAATGGGTCTAATGAGTGATGAGTAGAGGGGGAACAATGACCTCTTTTTTCCTGGATGAGAAACCTTTTGTGATGAGGTGTGCCACGTAGAAGGATTTCCTGACTATTGTGGCAATGTGATTATCAAAGGAGAGACTACTGTCCACCTGTGTCCCAAGGTCTCTTATCACACTTTCAGTGTTAAGTAGACTACCGCCTATGTGGTAGTTCATGGGTACAGAGTTTTTCCCAAAGGGGATGACAGTGCACTTTTTGGCATTGAGCTTGAGGCCATGGCTTTGACACCAGGTATCTGTCTCAGTGAGGCCCTTTTGTAGGATGTCCACATTGTTAGGAATTTCGATTATGGCTCCTAGTTTGCAGTTATCTGTGAACTTTGTTAGCCAAAGACCTTCTATGTTAGCCTGTACTTCAGAGAAGTAGATACCAAACAGGAGAGGACCCAGGACTAAACCCTGTGGTACGCCACTTGTCACTGGTCTGAAGTCAGATTTGGAGTCTGCTACTTTCACAGTGTGGGTTCTGTCAGTGAGCCAGTTGGCAACCCATCTTGTGACATAGGTGGAATTTCGATTATGGCTCCTAGTTTGCAGTTATCTGTGAACTTTGTTAGCCAAAGACCTTCTATGTTATCCTGTACTTCAGAGAAGTAGATACCAAACAGGAGAGGACCCAGGACTAAACCCTGTGGTACGCCACTTGTCACTGGTCTGAAGTCAGATTTGGAGTCTGCTACTTTCACAGTGTGGGTTCTGTCAGTGAGCCAGTTGGCAACCCATCTTGTGACATAAGGATTTATACCTAGTCTAGTGAGTTTATCCATAATTCCAGAGTGGGGGATGGTGTTGAAAGCCTTGGCGAGATCTAGATAGGCTGTCTGAACCACCTTAACCTCGTCTATAGCTTTGGTGACTGCTTCAAAGAAGTCTATCAGGTTTAGGAGACATGATCTGCCTTTTACAAACACGAACTGGGTAGGGTCCAGAGTTTGGAGATTACCAATGTCTGTTTATAAGTTCCATGATGATAAGTTCCATGGCCTTGCAGACCAGGCTCGTCAGGCTAATGGGGCGGTTGTTCCTGAGGTCCGTGGTGGCTCCCCCTTTGTGGAGTGGAAAACCGTTGCTGTGCACCATTCAGTGGGCACAAAGCCTGAGGTGAGGCTACGATTGAACATGGTACTTAGGTGGGGTGACAGTTTGTTCTGTAGTTCGTGTAGAACGCAGTCTGGGATGTTGTCAGGTCCCATGGATGCTGTGTTCTTGGCTTTGGAGAGTGTGGTGTTTACCTGTGCAACTGTGATTACAGGAACTTTACATTCTTCTGGTATAGAGATGGGTCGTTTGGGGGGGGTGAGAGGGGGGGTAGAGTTAGCACTGAACCTATCTGCCAGGATGTTGGCAATATCAGTTGGTTCTGTATAACTAGGAGAAGTCTGCTCTCGTCTTCACTCAAGAGGATTGTATTAATTGGGACAGAAATGGGTGCCCTTCATTCTCTGTCATTTCAACTTGTGAAGAGTGCCAAGCAAAGCTTCCTTGGCAACTTGTGGGAAGATACAACACAAGGTCTACACTTGCATCTCTTGCACGTCTTGGGCATTGTGACAGCTATAATTTTCAGTTTTCAGTTTGTGAAGATATGGGTGATGCATTTAATGGTAAGGTTTCCATCTCACAAACTTTCTTTTGGTGTTTAACACTTGTCATCGGGTTCTTGAGTGATAGATGATTCTTGTCTGTTTCACTGTGGAGCTTCCTTTCATGCACCAGAACTCATTGCAGGTCCTAACATTGGTCACTTAGTCAGTTGTAAATTTCATCTTGACTCCTTCATGGTTCGGGGGAAGTGGAATCCTTAAGAGTGGGGCTTCACATAAACCAAATGAAACACTGGATAGTGTTTATCATCTTAAAAGCTTTTGAAGGAGAACTGAGACCAGAGCTCACCATGCTATGGCCAGACACCCAAACTGTGGTGTTTTGCATAAGTAAACATGATGACACATGCTTTTAGATTAAATGCAGGAAGATGGTGTAGACATTCCAGTAGACCACAGACTGGAGCATCAGCCTCACAGCCATTTAGATCATGGAAGAAGCAAAGGCACTGGTGGGCTTCATAAGCATTGGTTTTAATCCTCTGTTGGTGTTGTAGATTTGGGAGTCATGTCTGGACAGATTATTCCAGGCATGGAGCACCCAGGAAATTTTCCTGTTCACTACATAGAAAAATGCATTCCTTCCTTGTTAAGCTCAGTTCAGCAGAGCACTGGGGAGATGAATGTAAGCATATTCTGTCTCCTTTGACAGGGAAGATTCATCTGCACCTTTCTGCTGTTCCCTCTCATACTGCACTTCATAAAAAATTAACAGAGGAGAGCTAAAAATCATTTTCTTTGCTCTGTGGTGGCCAGGAAGACTATGGTTTCAAGCTGTTAGGTCCTTGGCAGTACAGAAGACTGTTCTGGTATGAGTCATGGATATTTCCCTTTTTGGGGGCAACAGCTAACTCCACCTAAGGGTATGACTGCATTTCTAGAAACCTTGCTTCCACTGGACCTATTGCTGGAAATTTTGGAGGTTGTAGAAGCTGACAGAAAGGCTTCCATTCATCAGATGTATCCTGTTATGCAGATGAGGTTCTTCATTCAGGTGAGGATATATCATCTGCCACCTTATTCATTCATTTTGCAAATGGTCCTGTTGGAGTTCAGGCATTTGTTTAACTTGAGTCTCAGTTATTCCACACTCTACTAATATGCTTATGTATGGTATTCACACATCACAGTCTTGTGGAAGGCAGAAATGTGGCATATCAGCCTAACATGAGTGATTTAATAGTTCCATAAAGAAGTCCAGCATCTTTTCACTTTTTTTTTTGTATATTTTACCCCTGCTGTCTGCTGGTCATCACACTTTTTCTCGGTCTGTTGACCCCATTCATTTCTTCATTTCCCAACTGATAGGGGTGTCATTAAGGCAGTTCCAGGTTTTTACATTCTGTGGGCCCTGTTCCCTACATGTCAGCTTTACAAAGGAAAGGAGCTTGCAGTAGGATATCTACGTTAGTCATCCCCCACTACCACAAAGGGAGTTACCAGCAAACAATACTGCTCACCTTCCCAAGTCGCATGATGGGATTTTCCAAGTCTCCACTGAAAACATTTTACCATCCCTGTGTGCTTTCAAATGCTCATTACCTTCCTCATCCGCTGGGGGGAGGTGAGCAGACAAGCCCCTTCATTCATTTTCCTTCTTGTCTAGATTTTCCAGTGCTAGGGCTGCTGTTTGGACCCTGGTCACTTGAATCACAGTGAGGGCTCCATCCATCTATGCCACAGAGCCAGGTATCTTTACCCATCTACAAGGAGTCCTTCTACTCCTTGGGATATAAACTTCATGACTGACAGACTTACTTACCCTTGCTTCCAACCAGATGGTGCACTGGTTCTGACGTTCATCTGTTGAATGAAATTGTCCTTGGTAGCCATCATTTGCCCTTATGAAATCTTACTCATCCTTATCTCTGGAAAACCGTCTTTCATTTTTCACAAGGTTCCGTTGTATTCTTGACAAACTGACAGATCCTCTTCTATCATCATTTGACTTGTCCTTTTAAGTTAGAGGGCTGTGCCCTCCTTTTCATCCCTTTTTATAGTTAATTTTTACTGCTAGCTTGTTGTTGTTGTGGTTAAAAAAAAATTCTCTAGCTTCCCTTGCTACTAACCTTTTTTCAGGATGTTTTCTAAAGATTCAAAACCCTCTGGTTTCAAAAAATGTGAGAAAATGCCCCTAACCGACAGACGCACAATTTGTGTCTATTGCTTAGGAGCTGTCCATCTCCAGGAGTCTTGTTTCATTTGTCATTCCATTAATCACAGGGCTCTCCTGGAGAGGAAAAACAAATTGATATTGAGAGGTCTCTTAAAAAAACCCTTCTCAGAAGCAATACAAGAAGGCCCGGGTTTATCAAAGTCTGACCAATCTCCATTTTCAAAATCTGACAATTCTGGGAAGAGATCTTCCTCTTCTAGTGCTCCATCAGAGCCGTCAAAAAAGATTGTAAAAATTTCGACACCAGATCCTAAGTCTGTCGGATCTGAAAAGTCCACAGCTTTGGCACCATCAGTCTCAGCGCCGGTAGAGTTTGAGTTGCGGAGCTGGTCCCCTGTCTTGGAACTGTTCTCCCCTACTCTAAGATCTCCTATACTTCAACCTAATAAGTCTCCAGCCCCCATCCACTCAGTCTTCCAGGAGCTTATCCGATGATGATGTGGCTCGAGTGGTACAGAGGCTATTAAGGACACCGGCGCTGGCCAGCTGTTATCGGATCCAACCCCGAGAGCTTTGGATCTGACCACATCCTCCCTTTATCCTCCAATTCCTCCTCTGATCCGACCTCGGACTTTGAAGTCGGAATATCCTGAGCTGTTACTAGTGGAACCATATGACCCGAGACCCATTACGGGATCTTCAGATCCGACCATTGCTCTGATGTCCTCGGCTCCATTGGAGCTCAAGGATTCTAGGAGCCGACACTCTCCATTTGGGTCCGGGGAAGTGAGTTGGATCGGACAGTTATTGGATCTGACCTTGCCTCTTGAGACATCAGCTTGGGTGAGCTTGGCTCCAACCTCAGGCTCTGGGCATTGTCCTTGATTTTGGGGGTTCCCTCAACTTTTTGGATCTGGGGATTTCCTCGGATCAAGGGCAGGGGGAGCTTTTGAGGTGATGAGGAGAGTACTGTCTCCACAGGCAGTTCTGCTGTCATCTCCAGATGTTCTTTCCCCCAAAAGCACTGGTGTCTGCCTCAATACCCTTGCATCCACAAGGATGCGAAGATCCTAGGCCTCAGGATGCCCCACAGGGTACCTCCCCCCCACTCTTATGAATCCTCTCCAGAATGCCCCTCTGAAGAGGTCCCTCGGAAGAGTTTATGTAAGAGGAAACATTTAGACTCCCCAGAGGAGTCCGTCACTTCTGATGGGGACCTCAGTGAAGCTCAGGGGTCCCCACAGTGGCCTCCTGATGATGTTTCCTTTGGAGACATCTTAGAAATACTTAAACAGAGACGTGGCTGGAAGTCCACCAACTCTTCAGTAGAGGAGTCTGTGTACCTGAAGGCCTTTGGATCTCACCCTTTATCCACGTTTTGACGAACTTCTGGATCTAGTTTCTCGGAAGGTGTGGGAGTCTCCAGATTCAACAGAACCTGTTCCTTGGGGGCCAAATAATTTCATCACGTCCTCCTCAGACAAAATCTTTTTAACTAAGGGAGTCCCAGTAGATGCTATGGTGATGGCGGCAGCCACCAAGAAGGAACTCTCAGAGACAACGACTTCTGTTCATCCACCGAACAAGAAGTCTCATACAGTGGACAGATATGGAAAGCGCATTTTTTCTTTAGCAACCTTTTCTTGCAGATTGTTGAGTTACCTGACCCATTTTACTAGATTACAGAGAGATCTCTTGAAGAAGTTAGGAGGTACTCTCCAAGGTTCAGTAGTTGAAGGGGTTTCAGAGAAAGTTTCCTCTCAGCTCTCTACCTTAAATTCAGTTGTCAACTCCTCCATGAGACCTATTTTCTTATGCAGCGGATGGAGCGAGTAGAGCAGCGGGTTCAGGAATTTCCCTAAGGAGACATTTTTGGATGCGCTTGTGTGACTTTGTGGAGCTCTTTAAATCTTCCTTTGTGAATGACCCTTTTGATGGCCCGTCTCTGTTCAGGCCCAAAGTCAAGGACACACTAACCAGGTATGAGCAAGAAGTAAAGACTCTGTCTGTCGTAGGAGTCTGTTTTGCATGCCTACCAGACCTTATCTCAAAGGTTAGAAAGGAAGTGGCAAAATGTGGTTCCGAAAATCCCAGAGAGCTTTCCAGGACACACGTGGTGAATCTTCCCCCAGGGGCAGAGGGGGAAGTAGTAATGGAAGACACTGACCACGCGACAGAGGGGGTCTGCAGAATCAGGGTGACAGAGAATCTTTCTTTGGTAAGCCCTTTAAGTGCTCCTGAAGGGAGGCCCGTGTGTCCATCTCTGGAGACAGTCAGGGGCCGCTTATCTTTTTATCGAGAAGCTTGGCTACAACTAACAAAAAACAATTGGGTAGAAAGCATCATATCCAGAGGTTACGCCATACCCTTTTCCTTCCCCATCCCAAGCATAAAAAAGATCCCAGACATTCCACCCTGTCAAAGGGAACAGGCAACATTAGAAATTCAAAAGTTGCTAGACAAAAGAGTCATCCAAACAGTCCCCACAGAACAAATAGGATCCGGAACTTACTCAAGATTCTTTTTAGTTCCAGAGAAAACAGGGGACTGGAGACCAATTCTGGATCTCAGCAATCTAAACAAAGCAGTAAGAAAGTCCAAGTTCTGGATGGTAACACTGTATATATACAATGCTCCCTTTTCAGGGACAAGATGATTGGATGTGCTGTATAGATCTCCAGGATGCGTACTACCACATAAGAATGGACAGGTGATCCAGGAGACACCTGCGCTTTTGGCTGGGAGCCAGTCACTACCAGTTTTGAGTTCTGCCCTTTGGCCTCACTACAGCCCCCAGAGTGTTCACCAAATGTATGGCAGTAGTTGCTCACTTGATGCACCTAGGATTCCGGGTGTTTCCATACTTAGATGACTGCCTCCTAACCGCCACCACCAAGCATCTACTAATAAAAGTGAAAGACACCACCTTGCATCTCTGCTCCCACCTAGGAATTACAGTAAACTATGAGGGATCTGCCTTGCTGCCTTCTCAATATGTAGTATTTATAGCAGCAGAATTGGATACAGCAAATATGATGTCCAAACTTCCTCCAGGAAGAGTTCAAGTTCTACGACGTCAGGTTCAAAATCTTCTCACAAAGAAAAAAGCACAAGCAAGGATAGTTCTAAAAGTTTTGGGGATCATGGAAGCAGCAATAAGCTTGATCCTATTAGCACGTTTGCACATGACAATTCTCCAGTGGCTACTGTCCACTTAGTGGTCGATGCAGGAATTCTGATGTCCCACAAAATAATGATAACAGAATCTTGCAAAAAAGACCTTCATTGGAAGCTTTACTCCACTCATTTGACACTAGATCGACCATTTGCACTTCCCCAGCCATTGACCACAGTGACCATGGGCGTCTCTCAGATAGGCTGGGGGGGGGCATTATCTGGGAAAGAAGGTCCGACGCACCTGGCAGGATCACAAGGTTCATTTGCACATCAATGTCCTAGAGATGAGAGCTAGAGAGGTGCTTCTGGCATTGCAAGCATTCCAGGACTTTCTTCCGCTGGGAACTATTGCAATACAGACAGACTATATGTCAGTTGTATGGTACATAAACAGACAAGGAGGAACCAGATCTTACCCACTTTGTCGAGAGGCCCTGAGAGTATGGCAGGGGGCAATCTCCTCCCAACACTTTCTGATAGCAACACACACCCCGGGGAATCCAATGTGTTAGCAGACAGACTCAGCAGAGCAATCCTGATGCCTCATGAGTGGTTCCTAAAACAGGAAGTAGCATTAAGGATTTTCCACAAATGGAGCCAGCCTTGCTGCGACCTTTTTGCAACATCCATGAATGCCAAATACAGCAGCTAATTTGCCCTTATCACCCCTCTGGGGAAGCCACCAAGAGATACACTTGTACACGATTGGCCCTCGGGTCTCCTCTACGCCTTTCCTCCCTTTCCATTAATACTCAAAGTTCTTCAGAAACCAATTACTTGGGAAGGGAGTTGATACTCATTGCCCCATACTGACCTTGTCAAATCTGGTTCTCCTGTCTGTGGCCTCATCTTTGGGAGGATCCTTGGATTCTGGACCCAGTTCCAGACCTTTTGACTCGTGCATCAGGAATGCTTCATCCTTCCCTTCAGATCCTCAATTTGACAGCTTGCCTGCTTCGATTCTGACCATTGCCAGGTTTGCTAACCTCTCTTCATCAGTTAAGCACATCCTAATTTCTTCTCATAAGGCTTCTACAAGAAAGATATATAGAAGCAAGTGGAAAAGATTTTCATTATTGGCTTCTCGTAACCACATTGATCACTTTACTGCCCCACTAAATTCCATTCTTGAATTCCTAGCAAAATTATTCAACGACAGTGCAGCTGCAGCTACCATTAGAGTTCAACTAGCAGTGATATCTAGTTTTCATATAGGTGAGTCTGGACTCAAAGTTATGTCTCATAGGCTATGCAAAGTGTCTCTTAAAGGTACTTTATTTCTCCGTCTACCTATCAGAGACCCCCCAGCACCATGAGACTTAAATTTCATCCTATCTCATTTAATTTCCCCCCTTTTGAGCCAGCATCATTTTGCGAACTCAAGTTTTCAACATGGAAAACTATTCTCTTGATAGCAATTACATCTGCTAGGAGGGTGTCAGAGCTGCAAGCCTTGTCAGTAAAGCCCCCTACTTGCTTTTCCACAGAGATAGGGTATCCTTACGAACAAACCCGTCCTTCTTGCCAAAAGTATGTTCAGAGTCAAATCTGAACCAATCTATAGAGCTACCAGTCTTTTATCCAAATTACAGAAATAAGGCAGAATAGGTTACATCAACTGGATGTCCACAGACAATTACATTTCTACTTACACAGGACTAAGAACTTCAGAAAATCTGACTAGTTATTTATATTTATTTATTTTATTTTACATTTGTTGACCGGGCTAGTCTATCTGGATATATGTCCATTTTCAGTAGAGGCCCGGGGAGAAAAGCTCCAAACAGGATTATACAAAGTGAAATAAAGATAGTATGCATCTACTTAATGAGACACATTACGAAAATACATTAATATGTAAAAACAAAAAAGAAAAAAAAAACACTTTACCATACATTTAGTTTAAGTTAGTAGGTGAGAGCGGGAAAAAAAGAGAAAAATAAATAATTATATTGGAATAGGTGTAGAGAGATTAAGAGCAGTTAAAGTAACTATAGAAGACAGATATAGTAGATTTAGAGCAGTATATCAAACAGAGAGAGAGAAAGTGAAACAGATAGCTAGTATCTATCAAACCTGTTATGTACATAAATAGTAACAGTTCTTGGGATAACATGTAATGTCTAAAGGGCTAGTCTGTATTATGCTGTAGTTCACGAAGGAATAGAAAAAGCTTTAATTAAGCTAGAGAAATTGTAATGCTTCATTAACATATAGAGAAGGAAATATGAAGCAGATATAATTGTTGAAGTAGGTTTAGAGGTAGTTTAGCAAGAGGAGAGGGTATCAGTCTGGTTTAGTACATGTACATAACCATTGAGATTTAAGGAAGGCTCTTACTTGGTTCTTGAAAAGTGGTGTAGATGTAAGGGAAGTTAGATTATTTGGAAGCTTATTCCAAGTGTTTCCAACAACGTTAGTAAAAAGGCAGTCACCAGATTTGTTACTGGATTTGTGGGTGGCTACTAGTAACATGTTAGCTGAACGTAGAGTTTTAAGATTTTTATAAGGACTAATAAGGTTACAGAGTACAGGGGTATTAGTGGGATGGTACACGACCTTGTGAGTGATAGTAAGTTGTTCAAGAAGAACCTGATTTTCAAATTCCAGCCATCCTAGCTGTTTCAGATTTTGGCAGTGGTGGGTTTGAAAAGGGGATCCAGTGGCAAATCTGGCAATATTATTAAAGGAGGTTGCCAGTTTGTTTAGATTAATTCTGGATAGGTTGGTAAAAATGGGGGAGGCGTAGGGTAGGGTGGAGATTAGATGGGTTTGTGCAATAGTAGTTCTGGCAGAGGGTGTAAGAAAGGGTTTAAGCCTATAGAGGAAACCAAGTTTTCTATTAACTGCTTTGATAGTTAAGTTTATGTGAGTGTCATAGTTAAGATTATGGTCAATTGTTACACCTAAGAGTTTGGTGGTTGTGTTGGGTGCTATTACAGTGCTGTTATTAGATGCAACTGTGAAATTGATAGGGGTAGACTTCTGTGTGGGAGTGAACAGTAATAGTTTTTTTTTGGGGGGGGGTTTCAGAATCAAAGAAAGATACCTCATTCTCCAAAGTGACACTATCAAAATAGTTTTCAGATTGTATAACCTTCATTTATAAATCTCAAAACAAAGATCTTCCCCATAGAGTTAAAGCCCACTCTACAAGAGCCATAACAACCTCTTCCACCTTTCTAGCTAGACTACCAATTGATACCATTTGTGCTGTGGCAAAATGAACAAGACCACATACCTTTATCACTCATTACAAAGTTGATTTGGCCTCGAGGAACAGGGCCTCCTTTGGTTCCACAATTCTGAAGAATATTCTCCCTTTTGCCACCCAAGAAAGATGGTGCTAGGGACGCTGTCCCATCCTGGTAAGAATGAAGGTGAAGATGGACAACACACATGGAGCATTATGATGAGTACATAACGGTTTTTTTTTCTAGTGTTGCTGCACTCAGGGTGGATTTTGTAAAGTCTAATCAAACCATTTCGATGTACATCATTAATGCTGCATTCTGCCATCAGGTGGCATACTACCTGTTGGAGTAAGGGACCACATTGTTTTAATGAAGCAACTTTCAGTGAAAACCTGTGTAACAAGAGTTCTTTGATATTTAAATTGTAGTACTTCTGTACCAAAATGTGAAGTTGTCAGCTAGGTCAAAGATGAGCTGTGCTATTATGGACTAGTACAGTTTGTGGGGTTGCTGACTTCCCCAGAATTGTGTGACTTCTGAAGTTAGTATATACATGTAAAGGGGTGAGATCACCTCCCCCCCACATCTTGGGGTACAAGATGGTGGCCGAATTGTTTTTTTCATCACTTTCATGATGACATCGCTTTGCTTTGTTTTAAAATGTTTCAGTGATGATAAAGGAAGTAGAAGTAAGCAGCCAAACTCCACAGGTGCGAAAAATACAATTTATTGAGCACTTTCATCTCCAAATACAAGACTTCATCAGAATAAATTAACAGAGCACAGACTTCCCTATATATATATATATATATATATACACACACACACACACACACACACACACACACACACACACAACCTCCTGCACAAGAATTAATTGAACACTAATCAAGTCCCCACCCTTAATTAATACAAGTAACATAAAACAAAAATCCTGACTGAATCTCATGAAAACACTTCATAAAAACTAAAATATATTCATACTAATAACATTTAGACCTGAAGAATAATAATTTAGTCCATTGTATTCAAGAAATAAAGCACTTATGTTGACATGCATTAAAACTGCTAAATGCAAAAAGCAGATTTTAATTTCAGTAAGGGGCAAAGTGTAATTCTATCATTGAATCCAGGATAGATGGAAGCATGCAATCTAACCTGCTATTTCACTTCTAAAAACTCACAGAGGGACCCCCTCTTGACCCAAGGTCTACATTATCAATCACACAAAACTTAAAAGTGTGATTAGGATGGTCTCTAATATGCCTAAACAAGGCATTGTTTTCATTTTTGTTAAGAATGTCATAATTGTGCTGATACACTCTCTGCTTAATGGCCCTCTTGATCTTACCCACATAGAACCCTTCACAGAGCTGGCACATAGCAATATAAACTACCTCCTTGGAATAACAAAAATATTTTCTCCTTGGTTTTATCACCCCAAAATGGGGAATTCTGACCTGTTTTGGTTCCAACATAAACTTACACTGAAGTCACCTACCGCATTTAAAACAACCACCTTCCATAAAAGGTGTATGAACTCTTTGCAACATACCTTTAAATGAGGTCTCCTTCTTATATACAATAGTAGGAGTGTTACCCAGCAAAGTAATTAACTGTTGTTTAAGTGTAAATACGTTCCAGTGTTTGAAAACAATGTTACGGATATCAGAAAAGTGTTCTGTAAATGGGAGAGAAGAGAGGAATACTGCATCAGCTAATGTTAGCTGTTCTAACGGGAACGGTGATTGCCGTAACGCTCCAGGAAGCAGTGGAGCGAGTGGAAGTGATGTTTTAGTCACTGAATGGCTGAGAAGCAATGTGGTATGGGGACATGAAAACGCCAACAGGGGGGACAATTTTGGAACTTGTTCTTCAATACAAAAAACTTCAACTTGAAAACTGTTATTTGGGGGAATGTCTTCAGCATGAGCGTGTTCCTAAGGGGCTCTGAATGTGGAGATACCCCGCAGGACTTGAAAAAGACTCACCCTTGCATCAAGAACTGATTTCATTATTTAACAGGCAAGGGTGTCATTTGCTTAAGATTTTAATGGCTGATAATCTTTCTGAAATGTCTAATCTGAAAGTGGATATTTGTAAGTTGGATGCTAGTATTAGGAATGATTTATTATTTGTGCATAAAATCAATGAGTTTAGATCCATCATTGACAGTGTTGACAAAACTGTGCTTGAATTAAAAATGAGGAAAGAGAAAAAGCTGGTTAGGGACAAAAGTGATTATGACAGTGGATGAGCTTATCCTGACCCACCTTTAGGGAAACAAAGGATGCAACAGGGGGAACATTTAACACTGGTATGGATGTTGAAAGTGAAGTAGTGGAAGAGGCACATTACAATGAGAACTACCCTTTAAGGAACCTGCCCTTACGGTGGTCCCAGAGAATAATCAATCAGAGGAATGGCCAACAACACAATGGTTACCAGGGCACTTACTTTTACCAGGATTATCAGAGGAAGGGAAAAAGGGGAGTTGAGGGGGACAGAATCAGACACACTACAGGAATTAAATGTTAACAGTGATGCTGAATTTTACGACATCTGTTCCATAGTGAATAATGATGAAAATGATTTTAAGATACATAATTTAAGTCAGGCATCCATCACTACAGCTTGGGAAAATCTGTTTGAAAGGGGGCTGAATTTTATACCGGGCGGGAAGGCCAACATGGTAGAGAGTATCCTGCAGAGGTAGTGTTGTTAAGATATTCAAAAAAACTCTCCAATTGCTCCCTCCCTTCTTTCCACAACAGGACTATATCGTCCAAATAACGACCATAGAGTACCCAAGAATTCGTATAAGAAGAATTCAGGACAAACAAATCTTCCCATTGGGCTAAAACTATATTAGCAAACACCGGGGCACAGCAAGCACCCATAACCACCCCCTGTGTTTGCTTAAAAAGCTGCCCTTCAAAAATCAGGAAATTGTTATCTAATACAAGTTCCATGCATGTCCTAACTGTAAAATAGTATTGTGATCTAGATTAGTGTTAGTACACAAAAAATCATAAAACCATTCAATTGCCTGATCATGTGGGATCACAGAGAATACATCACAAATGTCTATGGTAACCGTAAGTAACCTGTCATCATATAAGTCCTGCCTTATCTTTGATAAGAAGTCACAAAGTACAAACTGAAGCAGATAAACACAAAAGCCAGAAGAAGTAGCTGGATTGAACCCACTCAAAGTAATGCAGGCTGCAAATCACCACACAGTTGTAGAATCCAGAATCCACTTTATTAACTTTAGAACATAAAAATCCAAGGATGAGCGCTTTCATCCAGAAAGATCTAGACTTCATCAGACAATTTACCCCACATAGTTACTTCCTTTTTATACAGTTCAAACAGGAAGTTCCACCCAGTTATAAACTAATCAATTATGTCATTAAAAGCACTATATTTACAGTCACTGAATTTAAAAAGCAGACAGAATATACAAACTGAAAAAGTTAATGGAACACACTACCCTAAAAAACACTATATATAAGCACTGCTTCATAAAATGACAATGTACAATAAATATTTAAATATGTTGAATATGTTACAACAGTAAATATGTGTAATTGAATACTAAAAACTAGATAATGTAGAAAATGTTAAGAGAAATAAATACACATTAACATAATAAATACTGATCATGTGAATTATTTAAAATGTTACAATACATAATGGAGAATTTTTTTTTATTTTATTTTTTTTTTTTTATCTTTCCAATGCCTTCAGTTTTAAAATTGGGCTAATGGAAATATGCTCATTCCGGCCTGGCCAGTTTCCAGCATTCAAACTTAATTGCCAGTATAATTCTCTTTTCTCAAGTAATAGTGACCATGCACCACCCCTCATGTTGGTACTGATATTATCTATAATAAAAAATTGGAACTTATGGTCATTGTACTCCAAAACATGTTTGCTTAGAGAATTAGTTTCTTTGTTATTCCTTATGTCATATAGGTGTTCGTGTATGCGATTTTTTAACTTTCTATCAGTCTAGCCTATGTAAAAGCAAGAACAGGTGGTACACATGGCACAGTAAATCACTTTCTCCGAGTTACAATTGTATTTCTGATTGATTCTGATCTCGATATTATTGATGTCAAAAATATTGCCTTCTTTTATGTAACTGCAATTACATCTGCCACATTTGTTCATAGAACCTGACCTGTGGTTTGAGTAAGAGTTACTGCTCTCAAATATGGTTTTCATATTCTTGCCTTTCCTATATACCATAATAGGTTGCGGTCCTGTTAGTGGTCTGATGTTCTTATCATGTCTCAAAATAGACTAGTTTTTTGTTAAGATGTTTCTTAGTATGTAACTATTTGAGTGAATACACTGATGAAAGAAGTCTTATAAATCATTCTTACTTGCAACAATGTTAGTTTCTTGATTACTGGTGGAAGGACCACTGTCAATCATATTACAAGAAAGTAAAGGTACATAAAGCCCACACTCTCTCTTCTTAACCACCTCAATCATTATATCACAAACGAACTTACAAGGATAGCCTCTTTTTTGAAACATATTTTTCAAGTTGTCACAATTATCTAAAAATTCATCAATACCAGATACCATACGAGCTGCACACACAAACTGTCCCTTAACTATTGCTTTCTTTTGTTTGACTGGGTGTGCGCTAGAAAAATGTAGTAGTGAGTTTGAATAAGTGCTTTTCCTAAAGATTTCTGAAACAAACATCTTATTGTCATAATCCTTTTCCAGTAAGATGTCTAAAAAGGAAATGTTGTCAAGGTCTGTGGTATAGGTGAACTTTAGAAATTCTGTGGTAGTTCCAATATAGTTTATAAAATTATCAATAGCATCAACAGGTCCATCCCACAGAACAAACATATCGTCCAAAAACCTGGTGTAAAATTTGATGTGCTCAAAATAACATGAAGAAAAAAGACATTTCTTTTCCCATTGCCTAACTACAATATTTGCATATAGAGCACCACATGCAGACCCCATAGTCACCCCTTCTTGTTGTATTTAAATTTCTTGGTTAAACAAAATGAAGTTGTTTTTAAGGACAGTTTCCATCAGTTGTGAAAAGACCAAGACCTGGAAGTGTGAGATATCTTTTTCATATAAAAAAATCTGTAAATCACTCCAAACCAATTGTGTGAGGTATGACTGAATAAAGGTCCTTAATAGCGGTAGTAATAAAAACAAAAATGTCCTTGAAAGGTATCTCATCCATAGCTTGTAAGAAGCTCCATGAATCCTTGCAGATATGTGTCTCACTCAATATGTATTCTTTTAACTTGTCTAGATATCTTGCAAGGGGATGGGTAATGGACCCCTTGGAGTCTACAATGGGTCGCATGGGTGGTTGGCTAAGATTTTTATGCAATTTTGGCAGCCCAAACATGACTGATATTTTAGGGTAGGGAACAGAGAGAAAATTAAGCACATCAATAGAAATTGAACCCTCTATGAATAAATCTTGGTGTTCATTCCTTATATGCTGGTAAGAAGTGTTCAGTTCATTAATGGATGATTTTAAATATGCATTTCCTTCTAGAATACTAAGCATTTTCTTGTTATAATCCTCATAGTCCATCAAGACAACACCTCCACCTTTATCAGGTTTCATAATTCTAATAGTTTGTGAAAAGATTTTTATTTTGTCCATTAACTTTTTCTCATTCATGTCAGAGTTCCTACTAGAAAGCTTAGAGTTAAGTATATCTAACTCACATATGTTCTCAAAAAGTTGGACAATGGGATGAAGTGGGGGGGGGTTATATGTACTTGAGATGGCTAAAGGGTTGACAAAGGAACCAGGTACAGAATTTTTAAAAGAATATTCAAGTTCAGCTTTCGTGTATACATTCTTAAATCCATGAGTATTAGAAACATCTAGGGGCTGTGGGGGTATAAAGGTGAATCCTTTGGCAAACAAATCATAGTGTTCTGCATTAACAGCAATTCTGTAAAAATTATACACATTAAAGTCACCTAAAGTGTTGGTAACTATCTGGCAGGGTGGGAGTAAATGGTCCATATCATCACCTAAATTGTTTGGTAGTGAATGCAACAAGTTAGTTAAAGTCACATTTACATCCTGTTGTTCCAAGACTGGTATCTCTTCCCCCCTCTGTTCACCATCCCTCCCCTGTTCCAATGGTTGTTCCTGTTCATCGGGGCCATATCCCAATTGTTCCCCTGGGGAACCTTGTTCCTCAGACGGTCTGAAAAAAAAAATACATACTTCTCCATTATGTATTGTAACATTTTAAATAATTCACATGTTCAGTATTTATTATGTTAATGTGTATTTATTTCTCTTAACATTTTTTACTATATCTAGTTTTTAGTATTTAATTACATATATTTATTGTTTTAACATATTCAACATATTTAAATATTTATTGTACATTGTCATTTTATGAAGCAGTGCTTATATATAATGTGCTTTTTAGGGTGGTGTGTTCCATGAACTTTTTCAGTTTGTATATTTTGTCTACTTTTTAAATTCAGTGACTGTAAATTGTGCTTTTAATGACATAATTGATTAGTTTATAACTGGGTGGAACTTCCTGTTTGAACTGTATAAAAAGGAAGTAACTATGTGGGGTAAATTGTCTGATGAAGTCTAGATCTTTCTGGACGAAAGCACTCATCCTTGGATTTTTATGTTCTGAAGATTATAAAGTGGATTCTGCATTCTACAACTGTGATGTGATTTGCAGCCTGAATTACTTTGAGTGGGTTCAGTCCAGCTACATCTTGTGGATTTTGTGTTTATCTGCTTTGATAAGAAGTCCCAGGAGTCCTTGAACAAGAAGGGTATTTGCTCTAATACATTCTTCACTTTATGGTCAATGAATTTAGCCAGACAAAAAATCTTGGATGCTTTAGCATCCACAGTCGGGCGGAGTGGTGGATTATTGACATTTTTATGAATCTTGGGAATTCTGAAGATGGTCGGAATCCTAGGATGGATTGTACTCAGGAAGACATGTTCCTCTAAGGTGATCTGCCCATTTAACATAAGCTCATCAATCACTAAGTCTATGTTCCTGTATGCAATATTAAGCTTGTTACGGGAAATTTCCATATAGGTGTCACTATATAAAATCTCAGACATCCTCCCAATACAGTAATTCGTGTCCATAATCACTAACCCCCGCCCTTGTCCGGTTTCATAATCCTAATTGTTTTATTCATAGTAATATTTTTTAACAATTGTAGTTCATCTTGGGACAGGTTACTGCTATCATTCAAGGATGTCATACATTTGTTTTCCCTGATGTCCGTTTCACATAACTTCTCAAATAATCCAACCATAGGGTATGTGGGGGAGAATGAATGTACTTAGTCGCTTTAATTTGTTACATAATGGGGGCCCCTCATTGCTGTTATGTCTGAAATGCAGAGCTAAATTCAGTTTCCTACTAAATGTTTTTAACTGCAGGATACTCTCTACCATGTTGGCCTTCCCGCCCGGTATAAAATTCAGCCCCCTTTCAAACAGATTTGCCCAAGCTGTAGTGATGGATGCCTGACTTAAATTATGTATCTTAAAATCATTTTCATCATTATTCACTATGGAACAGATGTCGTAAAATTCAGCATCACTGTTAACATTTAATTCCTGTAGTGTGTCTGATTCTGTCCCCCTCAACTCCCCTTTTTCCCTTCCTCTGATAATCCTGGTAAAAGTAAGTGCCCTGGTAACCATTGTGTTGTTGGCCATTCCTCTGATTCATTATTCTCTGGGACCACCGTAAGGGCGGGTTCCTTAAAGGGTAGTTCTCATTGTAATGTGCCTCTTCCACTACTTCACTTTCAACATCCATACCAGTGTTAAATGTTCCCCCTGTTGCATCCTTTGTTTCCCTAAAGGTGGGTCAGGATAAGATCTTCCACTGTCATAATCACTTTTGTCCCTAACCAGCTTTTTCTCTTTCCTCATTTTTAATTCAAGCACAGTTTTGTCAACACTGTCAATGATGGATCTAAACTCATTGATTTTATGCACAAATAATAAATCATTCCTAATACTAGCATCCAACTTACAAATATCCACTTTTAGATTAGACAATTTAGAAAGATTATCAGCCATTAAAATCTTAAGCAAATGACACCCTTGCCTGTTAAATAATGAAATCAGTTCTTGATGCAAGGGTGAGTCTTTTTCAAGTCCTGTGGGGTATCTCCACATTCAGAGCCCCTTAGGAACATGCTCATGCTGAAGACATTCCCCCAAATAACAGTTTTCAAGTTGAAGTTTTTTGTATTGAAGAACAAGTTCCAAAATTGTCCCCCCTGTTGGCGTTTTCATGTCCCCATACCACATTGCTCCTCAGCCATTCAGTGACTAAAACATCACTTCCACTCGCTCCACTGCTTCCTGGAGCGTTACGACAATCACCGTCCCCATTAGAACAGCTAACATTAGCTGATGCAGTATTCCTCTCTTCTCTCCCATTTACAGAACACTTTTCTGATATCCGTAACATTGTTTTCAAACACTGGAACGTATTTACACTTGAACAACAGTTAATTACTTTGCTGGGTAACACTCCTACTATTGTATATAAGAAGGAGACCTCATTTAAAGGTATGTTGCAAAGAGTTCATACACCTTTTATGGAAGGTGGTTGTTTTAAATGCGGTAGGTGCCTTCAGTGTAAGTTTATGTTGGAACCAAAACAGGTCAGAATTCCCCATTTTGGGGTGATAAAACCAAGGAGAAAATATTTTTGTTATTCCAAGGAGGTAGTTTATATTGCTATGTGCCAGCTCTGCGAAGGGTTCTATGTGGGTAAGATCAAGAGGGCCATTAAGCAGAGAGTGTATCAGCACAATTATGACATTCTTAACAAAAATGAAAACAATGCCTTGTTTAGGCATATTAGAGACCATCCTAATCACACTTTTAAGTTTTGTGTGATTGATAATGTAGACCTTGGTTCAAGAGGGGGTCCCTCTGTGAGTTTTTAGAAGTGAAATAGCAGGTTAGATTGAATGCTTCCATCTATCCTGGATTCAATGATAGAATTACACTTTGTCCCTTACTGAAATTAAAATCTGCTTTTTGCATTTAGCAGTTTTAATGCATGTCAACATAAGTGCTTTATTTCTTGAATACAATGGACTAAATTATTATTCTTCAGGTCTAAATGTTATTAGTATGAATATATTTTAGTTTTTATGAAGTGTTTTCATGAGATTCAGTCAGGATTTTTGTTTTATGTTACTTGTATTAATTAAGAGTGGGGTCCTGATTAGTGTTCAATTAATTCTTGTGCAGGAGGTTGTATGTGTGTATATATAGGGAAGTTTGTGCTCTGTTAATTTATTCTGAAGAAGTCTTGTATTTGGAGACAAAAGCGCTCAATAAATTTTACTTTTCGTACCTGTGGAGTTTGGCTGCTTACTTCTACTTCCTTTATCATTCTTGGTTGTTGTCCTTGTGGTTTAATATGTTTCAATGATAATAATGAATCTGAAGTAGGAATGTTCATTTGTCTGCAACCTGTGGGTTACGGATCCGATATCGGATCCGAGCCGGCAACTTGTTTCAAGCTAATGGATCCGAGCTCCTAGCCCCTCCCTTCACCCATAATCCCCTGCTAACCCTCCATGACCTCAGATCTAGTTTGCCGCTCTTGTGAAGGCTGGATCTTTTTGAGCTCTGTCAGATAAGTCAAAAAAAGTTAACTTTTTGAATTATTTCTTGTCAGGAAATATTTTTTTTGTTGTTTAAAGTAATATTATATAGTGTGTCTGTGTTAGGTACCTTAAATTTTTTATTAATACCCTCCCTTCACTGGTCGCTAGTGTGTGAGTGTTTGTTGTGTGTCTTTTGGGGCCTGTGTGTGTGTGTGTAGTTGTCTTTTTCTTCTTTTTTAGTTAAAAAAAAAAAAAAAAAAAAAAAGGGGGGGAATGGCTGAGGCCCCAAAAGCCATATTTTCTAAATGTACCGAGTGTGGCCATAAGCTCTCCCCGGCTGATGGCCACACTCAGTGCGTTCGGTGCCTTGGGGTTGAACACCTCACCTCGGGCTGTACTATCTGTGCAGTGTTCAACCCCAGGGCACTGAAAGAATGGAGGTCGAAGCTGGTCCTGGCGGGACTTCTACCCCCGGATTCAGCTTTGGCCTCCGCTACTTCTACTACTCCTGTGGCTCCGTCACAGCCTGTGATGGTTGCCACTCCTGCCCCCCTGCCTCCGACTGGGACTCAAACTCCCTCTAAAGTGTCGGAGGACAGGGAGGCCAGGAGGGAGAAACGGAGGGAGAAGCACCACAAGCGGCGGGCCGAGACCTCCGTTTCGGCCCCGCCAGCTAAGCGGGCTTCTCCCTCCATTGCTTCTAGGTCTCCTCCTCCTTGGCTCCGATCCCCTTCTTTCTCCCCGGGGCCCAAGGAGGAGGAGACCTGATCTCCGTCGAGGTCATCGAGGCGGCATTCCAGGCCTGCCTCGGTGGCCTCTTCGAGATCTGCATTTAGTTTATCTGATGCAGACTTGGACCGGATGATGCGAAGGTTCATCCAGGCCCAGCTGCAGATGGGAGTGCTCTTGCCTCCCCCCCCTCAGGGGGGGAGCTCGACACCTTTTTTCCACCCAATTACTCCTTCTCCGACCTGCTACCCGGTTTCGGAGCGCTCGGAGCCGAGCAGCCTTGGAGCTGGGGGTGGGTCGGCGCCGACAGTACTTGGTACTTCGGATCCGACCCTACCCTCGAGTCTGTCGGATTCGACCTCTCGGAGCCGTGGTCCGAGCTTCGGATCCGGGGGATTCAGTGTGCCTTCGGCTCCGTTCAGGTCGGAGCACACTGGTCCCTCGGATCCGACGGTCTCGGCGCCGGCTCCGATCCCTTCATCGGATCTGAGTGGGAGCCGACTTTCGGATCCATTGGAGAGTGGCTCTCCCTCGGCATTTGATGTTGTGGAGAGGGCTCTGTTGAGAGCATCCGGACCCCCGGTCCTTGCATCGACTCCTCCCTGCACTCCCTCTCTGCTGGGCCAGGCTTCCATCACCCGGCCAAAGGGACAGCCTGCTTCGATGTCACAGATAGTTCCATTGGAACAGGATGTTGCTGGCGAGGCCTCCTCGGACAGTCCCCCCCCCTCGAGGAAGCTCCCCGCAAGCATAAGTGCAAAAGGAGGCACGTGGACTCCCCTGAGTCCTTGACCGAGGACACGGACTTGGAGGAAGGGGAAGGCTCCCCAAGATCACCCCCTGAGGATGTCTCCTTTGGAGACATCATGGAGATGCTAAGAATCAGAGGTGGGTGGTCTGCCCCCAAGTCTTCCTCTGACAAGTCCGTGTTTCTGGAGGCATTCGAGGCAGGCCCGTCTACCTCCTGGGTGTCCCCTCCAGCCGATCCCCTGGTGGACCTTATTACCACCAGGGCATGGAAGGATCCGGACACCGTGGAGCCAATACCCAAACGACCGGATAGGATTCTTAGCCCCCCCTCAGACCAGTCTCATTGGTGTAAGGGCCCCCCTGTAGATGCCATGTTGACGGCGGCAGCCACAAAGAGGGAATTGGCTCAGGAGAGTCCCTCAGTCCATCCACCGAGCAAAGAGTCCCGTTTGATGTATCACTTAGGGAAGCGAGTCTTTAGTTCAGCGACCTTCTCAGTAAGGTCTCTGAACTATATGGCACATGTCATCAGGATGCAGCGGGATCTTATCAAAGAATATGCTGCATCCCCCCCTGAGTACATGTCGGAGGAGGATAAACAATTTTACTCCACCCGAATGGCCACTCTGAGATCTATTTCAAACACCTCTATGCTGCTATTGTCCCACGCCACAGAGGGAGCCGCTAGGGCCAGCGGAGCAGGCCTAGTCATGAGACGTCAGGCCTGGCTCCGTCATTGCGACTTTACAGAGCCCTTTAAAGCGTCCTTCGCGAACACCCCCTTTGATGGTTCTGCCCTTTTTGGCAAAACAGTTCGCGAGACGCTTGTCCAGAGCGAGAAGGACGGGAAGACGTTGTCTGCCGTCGGAGTCTGCTTCTCTGCTCCCCAGCGGTCCTTTTCAAGGAACCAAAAGGGTCAGAAGAAGATGTGGTTCCGAAAATCACAACATTCCCAACCAGCTCCGGACAACCAGTCCTACCGTGGCAGAGGTGGACAGGGAGGACCGTTGCCCTAGGGGCAGAGTGGCTCCGAGAAATTTCGGGTCCAGAGAACCTTTCTCTAAATGGCCCGCGCAGCAACCCTGAGGGGTTGCCTGGCTGCTCCACTCTGGATGCAGTCGGGGGGCGTTTTTCGAAGCATCTAGCGGCATGGGAGTCCATCACAACAGACCGCTGGGTGCTTCGCATCATATCCAGAAGGTACAAAATACCAATTCTCCATGTCCCCCAATCCAAGAACCTCCCCGATGTACCACCCGATCACAGGGAGGCCGCAGCCACAGAAATACAGCAGCTGCTAAGAAAAAGAGCCATCCAGCCTGTCCCCCAAGACCAGCTCGGATTAGGGTTCTACTCCAGGTTCTTTTTGGTGCCAAAAAAGTTGGGGGATCTGAGACCCATCCTAGACCTTTCCCGCTTGAACCTGTCAGTAACCAAGGAAAAATTCCGAATGGTCACTCTTCAATCTATCCTCCCCCTTCTGAGGGAGAACGATTGGATGTGCTCTATAGACCTCAAGGATGCGTATTACCACATCTTAATGGACAAACGATCCAGGAGGTTCCTTCGCTTCCGGCTGGGAGCCAGTCACTACCAGTTCAGGGTCCTTCCCTTTGGCCTCACCACAGCCCCCCGGGTCTTCACCAAAGTGTTAGCAGTGATTGCGGCCCACCTGAGACTCCAGGGAATTCAGGTCTTCCCGTACCTGGACGACTGGCTCCTGACTGCACCAACAAGGCATCTACTTTGCTCAGCCAGAGACTTCTTTCTCCATCTAGCCCCACAACTAGGCATTACTATCAATGTCGGCAAATCCCTACTGGCTCCAACACAGATCATAGAATTTATAGGTGCCAGAATAAACACCAGAGATTTGCGAGCCTTCCTAACTGCGGAGAGAATCAGAAATCTTCAACTTCATGTGCGGGCTATCCTTCTTTCAGAGGCTTCACCAGCGGAATTGATCCTGAGGGTACTAGGCTCCATGGCAGCAGCGATTACACTCCTTCCATGCGCCGGTTTGAACATGCGAGTCCTGCAATGGACTCTGTTAGTGCAATGGTCCTTCCTATCCCTCCCTCTCCACCATCCCATTGCTATCAGCAAGGCTTGCAGAAGGGCGTTACTATGGTGGCTCCAAGCATCAAACTTCCATACGGGCCGACCCTTCTGCACCTCTCCCCCCATCGCCACGGTGACCACGGACACTTCCCGCCTCGGGTGGGGGGTGGGGGGGCATTACTCAGGCAGGACAGTCCAAGGCACGTGGAACGATACAGAGACCTCCCTGCATATCAACGTTCCGGAGATGAGAGCAGTGCTGTTAGCGTTGCAAGCACTTCAGAGCTTCCTCCCCGCAGGAACGATTGCAATTTACTTGGACAACATGTCAGTGGTCTGGTATATCAACAAACAGGGGGGAACCAGATCTTATCCTCTTTGCCGCGAAGCCATGAGAGTGTGGCAATGGGCGATCTCCACCAACCGCTTTCTGATTGCAACGCACATTCCGGGGAGGACCAACATCCTAGCGGGCAAGCTCAGCCGCACCCTTCTTACCCTCTACGAGTGGTCTCTCAATCCTCTAGTAGCGAAGCAGATATTCGCAACATGGGGGCAACCCTGCTGCGATCTTTTTGCATCTCCATCAAACGCCAAATGCGACAATTTCTTCGCTCTAATCCCCCCACCAGGGGAATCTCCAAGAGACGCTCTGGTGCATGCTTGGCCACCCGGTCTACTCTATGCCTATCCTCCTCTTCCAATGATGATACAACTGTTACAGAAAGCCTCACGGTTGGGGAGCAAAATGATTCTCATTGCCCCATTCTGGCCTCGACAAATTTGGTTCCCTTACCTGTGGTCTCACCGTGTGAATCACCCTTGGATTCTAGATCCCATCCCGGATCTCATCTCCCTTCCATCGGACTTGCCAACTCCAAACCTGGACAATCTGAAACTGACAGCTTGGTTGCTCCAGTTCCACTCCTAGTTAGGACTCCCGGTATCTCTTCACAAGTCAAAGCCATCCTCGTGGTAGCACATAAGCCCTCCACCAGGAAGGTATATCACAGCAAATGGAAACGTTTTTCCATCTGGGCGGAGCGCCGAGAGCTAGATCCCTTTACGGCTCCTCTTCCATCCATTTTAGACTTCCTAACTGAACTCTTTCAAGAGGGTGCTAGTTGTTCAACTGTCAAAGTGCAATTGGCAGCCATTTCTCATTATCATGTGGGACATGATACAGGACCCTTGATGTCAGCCAAATTGTGTAAAACCTTTCTCAAGGGTACCTTTTTACTTAGACCTCCTGTAAAAGAAGCCGTACCCCCATGGGATCTTACTTTAGTTCTTCAAGCCTTGACTGCTCCACCCTTTGAACCCGCTGCTTCAGTGGACCTCAAATTCTTGTCATGGAAAACGGCATTCCTTGTAGCCATTACTTCAGCGAAAAGAGTGTCAGAACTTCAGGCTCTTTCTGTAAAACCTCCGTACCTGATTTTTCACCCTGATAGAGTGTACCTCAGGATCAATCCCTCCTTTCTTCCCAAGATAGCATCAGAAACCAACATAAACCAATCCATATATTTACCGGTTTTCTTCCCTAAATATCAAAATAAGGGTGAATACAAGCTGCACTCATTGGATGTTCATAGGCAGCTTCATTTTTATACCCATAGGACGGCTGGCCATAGACAATCCGACCAGCTGTTCGTTTCCTTTGCCAAATTTAACTTGGGGAAAGCTATCTCTAAAGTATCTTTATCTCGCTGGATTTCCCAATGTATCCTGCTAGCTTATCAAGCCTCGGGTAGACCCGCACCAGAAGGAGTTCGTGCTCATTCCACTCCCTCCATTTCTACTTCTAATAAGAAAAAACCTCCAGAAGGATACTGCTGTCGTGTAAAAGGTCTTTATTAAAACCAAGACAAAAGTTAAAATCCAAAAAACAGATAGAGTAGGTGTTAGCGCTTTCGGGTGTTACCCTTCATCAGACAAAGTATAATCATCCTAGGACTATATTTAAAACAAATCTAAGCCAATCAAAATCAGTAAAAAACCCGCCTATTTCTAAGGGCGGGTTTCATAGGTACAACATCATTTAGACCCGGCCATCTATGAGCCATAAGTTCAATGATCCACCTAGACTCAGCAAGTTCTGTTTGTAGTTTTATATCGCCCCCTCTCTTATTCAATATGATGTTGACTATAGCCCTAAATGTAAAAGCATGTGTGGGGAAACTCACTAATATGCCTAAATAGGGCATTGTGAACATCACCATTTCTAATGGCTGATAAATGCTGTAACAATCTCACCTTAAACATATTGTTAGTCTTGCCCACATAAAAACATGGGCAAGAACTACACTCAGCCAGGTACACAATGTTCTGCGGCTTTCAAGTCTAGAGTTCCTTTGGATGATACTTGTTCTGCAGCCACTTGGGCTTCATCTCATACCTTTATCAACCACTACAAGCTAGACCTGCTTTCTAGAGGGAGAGCATCCTTTGGCTCTGTGGTGCTTCGTAATATCCTTCCATGATGGCCACCCAGGGTGCAGGTAGCTGGGGACTCTGTCCCACAGGTTGCAGACAAATGAACATTCCTACTTCAGATTTAGAAGTTATGTACTCACCATAACGTTCCATCTGAGTAGGTAGTTCATTTGTCTGCAACCATCCCCCCCGCCTTCCCCCTGACCTTCTTTGGATCTATTAGTTTTTTTAGGCAAACTCGATCTGAGGTCATGGAGGGTTAGCAGGGGATTATGGGTGAAGGGAGGGGCTAGGAGCTCGGATCCATTAGCTTGAAACAAGTTGCCGGCTCGGATCCGATATCGGATCCGTAACCCACAGGTTGCAGACAAATGAACTACCTACTCAGATGGAACGTTATGGTGAGTACATAACTTCTAAGTTCTGTATTTTTTATATCACTTGGCTGCTGTTTAGATTTTTTGTTATTATTTTTACTAGCAAACTCTAATCCCTCTAACTTAACCCGCAAAACTACTGACTCCCTTCTAATACTACATCTTAACCTTAGAAGCATTAATAACAAAATTCACACCCTACATGCAATGATAGCTACTCACTCCCCTGACATTATGTGTCTAACTGAAACCTGGCTAAAACCCTCCACTAAGGATCAAGAGATCCTTCCACCCGGATATAATATCTTCAGGGCTGATCGTGTAAAGAAAAAAGGTGGAGGAATAGCTGTTATGTTTAAAAATACCCTAAATATCCACAGGAATCCAGTACAACCACCAATAATCTCTAACTTAGAACTAATTGCCCTAAAAATTTGCCTTAACACTCAAAAATGCCTCAACCTCATAGTTACCTATATCCCACCGGGGAAGAACACAGAAAATTTAGAGCAAACCTTGTGCTGGTTAACCACCAACTACCCACAAGAAACCATAGTACTTGGGGACGTTAATATTGACTGGTCTCTCTGCTCCACCCACACAACCCCACAACCCATTAACTTATATGGTTTTTCCCAACATATCCTATCCCCTACCAGATTAGGCAATTCTCTCCAAAAAGAAAGTACCATTGACTGGATCCTTACAAATAGAGACTCAAACAACTATACTACAGGCACCCTTCCCAATGACCTCAGTGACCACCTTATAACTTATATTATTAAACACAAATGCCTTACTTCCAATCCTCCGGTATATAGACTAATTAGAAACAAAAAGAAATTTATCCCACAACAATTTCTTGCTGAACTAAAATGCTGTAACTGGACCATATTAAGAACTCTATCCCTCCAGGAGAGTGTGACCTACTTTAACAACACATTCCTTAAGATACTTGACTCCCATGCCCCACATAGACAAATTAGATCTAAAATACGTATAGCTCCCTGGCTTACTAGAGAAACAAAAACTAAAATTAAACTCCGTGACCAAGCCTGGGACAAATGGAGAGCAACAAAAACCCCCCAAGATCGAACTAAGTTTCAACATCTAAGAAATACTACTAAAACAGCCATTACCCTAGACAAAAAGCAATACTTCTGCCACCTCCAGCAGAAACACCAGAACAACCCAAAGAAATTCTGGGCATGTTTTAACAACCTCCAGCACCCAGGTAAAACTACTACCCCAACCCCTGAGAAACTCATTGAGAAAGGGCAGGAAGAAATAGCCAATTCCTTTAACTCTTTCTTCACCGAGACAATCCAAACCCTTGCCAGTCAACTAACCTCCTCTCCCCCACCTGCCACACAACCCCATGTTGAGGCCCCTACCCCTTTCACTTTTAAGCTGGTCTCCACATCATACATAAGTACTCTCTTAAAAAAGCTAAAACCAACCACCCTAGCAGCTGATCACCTCCCAGCAGAATTCTTACAAATTGCGTCTGATGTTATTGCTTACTCTATATCCATCCTTATCAATAGAACCATTACTGAAGCTACTATCCCCACTATTTGGATATTTCCTACATCATCCCGCTTCACAAAGGAGGCACCTCCACGGAAATATCAAACTATAGACCAATAGGTATACTGTCCCCAATAGCGAAAATTATGGAAAGATGTATCCACAAACAACTTCTTCACTACCTAACTTGCAATCATCTACTATCCAACACCCAGCACAGCTTTCGCCCCCACCACAGTACAACCACTGCCCTCCTTTCCTTTGTCGACTCCATTAATAATAATCGCAATAGCAAACTTATATCCTCCGCCCTCTTTCTTGACCTGTCAAAAGCTTTCGATATGGTCAATCACCAGCTCCTTCTGTCCACCCTTGAAACACTACATCTGGACAACCCAGCACTAACCTGGTTCAAAGCTTACCTAACTGGTAGGCAACAGGCTGTCCTGTGGCAAAATAGACTATCAGGCCTGCTTCCCAATACCATAGGTGTCCCTCAGGGCTCAATATTGGGTCCACTTCTATTTTCCATCTTCATTAATGACCTTCACTCAGTCATCCCTCAATCCACCTGCATCCAATACGCTGATGACTCCACCTTAATCTGCTCAGATCTCTCCCTCCTCAACCTCCAAACCACCACTCAACTCTGTTTTTCTCTTGTAGAAAAATGGTTCACTGACCTCAAACTCCTACTCAACCCAACCAAAACCAAATTACTACTATTTTTCCCCAACGTCTTCTCTACCCTAGGAAAAGAACTCCCAAATACTGATAATACTACCTTCCATGTTAAATCCAATAATGGGACTATCATAACCCCTGTCACCAGTACCAAATTACTAGGAGTAATTATTGATCATAAGCTCAAATTTGACATACACATTACTCAAACCGTAAAATCTGTTAACAAAAAACTTGGGTCCATGTACAGAATAAAAAACTTTTTAACTCCTACTGCCAAACTAACCATTGCCCGCACACATCTCCTCTCTACCCTCCTCTATGCCTCCCCAGTCCTTTCTTTCCTCAATAAACGGGAACTAAACATGCTCTCTCTGGCCTATAACCACATTGCTAGATTCATAACAGGTTCTCCATATCGCACCCACCACTGTCATAACCTGAGGCAACTCGGCTGGTTGGAACTGCCCAACCTTCTCAAACTCAACCAACTCACTGAAGCATGTAAAATAATTAATCAACCAGATAGAACCCCATCTCTGTCTAGCATACTGATCCCCATACACTAACCTAAATAGTCTCCGATCATCCAACAGCACCCAGATCCTAACCATTAAAGCTAACAATTCTGGCGGTGATGCCCTCTTTGCCAACTCCATTGGCAAACCATGGAACTCCCTCCCGAACTACCTTAGAAATACTACCTCTCACAACCAGTTCAAAAGCAACCTGAAAGAATATCTCAAGACACAATGGCTATGCCCATGTCCTGAACCTGACTAACCTAACATATCTAACTTTCTTATCAAATCCACCCAGACCACTATCCCCTTAATTCTTGTTCCCATTTACTGATCTTGAAATCCTCTTTACCCCAAATATAAGCGGGTGACTCTGGAATTCGTATATATACTATTAGTATATAACATATTTCTGCTATGTATTACCAACCGATCTATCTTTGTCTCATAGTACTTCTATATAAAATGTATTTTTTTACTAATCTTGTAAATGTAACACGTCAACTTTTTTATACTTTTTTATAACTTGTATTTTTTATAACCTGTATTTTTTATAACTTGTTTTTTTCAACTTGTGATTTACCATTTATGTTGGAGCTTTTCTCCTCGGGCCTCTACTGAAAAAGGATATGTATCCAGCTAGACTAGCCCGGTTAACAAATATAAAATAAATAAATAATAAATAAATACATTTTTGTTGTGGGTGGTTTCAGTGTGGTGGGGTTCACCTTCTTTACATGTATCTGGGGAATAGTGCTGTCAAATGTTTCTTCACTAGGAACATGGACTCTTCCCCCTTCTTTCTTAAGAAATGTCTCCATTATGGATATTTTTATTGTATCCACTTGGTCACTGGTTCACATCTTCATAGGTTCATAGGTAGGTATAGACTATCTGCCCAAAGGCATTTATAAGCCTAGCCAGAATGTGTTGGCTTTCGCCACCCCCTTAGATTAGTTCCCTGTGCCTCTGCCCAGCACAGCCATTGAAGTGATCCCTGGGGTAAACTTTCTGTTTCCCGTCCACTTGTCAAGGTTTCTCTTGAAGAGGGCTAGCGAGGAGCTCTGCCTAATGTAGACTGGAATCTTGTTCCAGAACATGGGAAGTCTCTGGGACAGGAATCTATCCCTCCAGCATGTCCTATTTATTATTGTGGTGAGGTTTAGATCCCTGGAGCATGTGGCTCGAGGGGAAACGGTTTTCTTTAGGTGGAGCATGTCCATCAATTCTGGGTTGCACATAGCCTTGCATGTCAGGCAGAGATCACCTCTGAGTAGGCGGTATGCAACCGAGTACAGCTGGAGTTTCTTCAGTCGAGCTGCATAGGGCATCTGCTTGAGGCCAGTGATCCTCTTGGTGAGGTACTTCTGTTGTCTTTTCCAGTTGTAGCAGGTGTCTTGTAAGGTACATCCCAAATGGGGCACTGTACTCTATGATGGGTCTGATGAGTGATGCATAGAGGGGCACAATGACCTCTTTCGATCTGGATGCAAACCCTTTTGTGATTAGGTGGGCCACATAGAAGGATTTTCTAACCACTTTGGCAATGTGATTATCAAAGGAGAGGTTACTGTCTACTTGGGTCCCCAGATCCCTTATTACGTCTTTCGTATTTAGGGGGCTACCACTTATGTGGTAGTTTGTGGGTACTTTGTTTTTTCCAAAGGGGATAACTATACACTTTTTGGCATTTAGCTTGAGGCCATGGTTTTGACACCAGGTATCTGTCTCAGTGAAACCCTTTTGGAGGATGTCTGTGTCAGCCTGAGAGTCAATTATAGCCCCTAGTTTCAAGTCGTCTGTGAACTTGGTCAGCTATAGTCCTCCTGTGCTTGCCTGTACCTCTGGAGAAGTATATGCCGAACAGGAGGGGTCCTAGGACTGAGCCCTGGGGAATGTCATTTGTAACCAGTATAGAGTCAGACCAAGCTCCCACAACTCTTACCATGTGAGTTCTGTCCATGAGCCAGTTGGCAACCCACCTCGTGACATAGGGGTTTATGTTCAGGCTGGTGAGCTTGTCTATAATACCTGAGTGTGGAATGGTGTCGAAAGCCTTTGCAAGATCTAGGTAGGCTGTGTGGACCACCTTTCCCTCGTCTATAGCCTTGGTAACTGTCTCATAGACGTCCACCAGGTTTAGGAGGCATGATTTGCCCTTAACAAAGTCGAACTGGGTAGGGTTCAGTGTTTGGAGGTTTCCAATGTCTGTTAATGAGATCCATGATGATGCGCTCCACAGCTTTGCAGACCAAGCTAGTCATCTTTGTCAAGAATTAATGCTTAAACCATAATTGTGGGAGTTGTGTGTCCTTTGGCCCCTTGGTGCTTCAGGTCTTGACCTTCTGAGCTCTTGTCTTTAGGCTTTTCTCTAATTCCACCTCCTGGGAAGTTTAAATTTCACTGTAAATGGTTCTTCTCAACAACTACTCACTACCGAAGGCCTCTGAGGTAATGAAGTAAGATATAACAAATATGTAGTCACTGTATCAGCAGATCAGAAAGGAGGCTTTCTGAATGGGTGTATCTGATGTTGTCCAACTCATTCCATTAACCTGAGGGACTCTGTTCTGATGCTCGGAACCAACTAGCCACCTTCTCACAGGTCGAGATTCCAAACTTGTGCTCCTTCTACCTACCCACAGTACTCCACTCCCCCCACATTACCTCGGATCATGTTTGCTACTCTTGAAGTTAGCAGCGAGTTCCTCTTGAACTTCTCCATAGTGAGTGTTATGGGTGAGTTTTTCTAATTTTGTATCTTCCTACCCTTTTTTGTCTTCTCCTCTGCCTTTCTAGCTGTCTGGTTTCTATCCATTAGGCTTTAGTGTAAAAAAAGAAAAAGAAAAAAAAGTTTTTCTTTCTTTCTTCTCCTTTACTCTTTGGCACCCTTTTCTTCTTTCTCCTTATGGCTGATCAGAAGCCTTTGGATTTTTAAAAAGTGCACTTCCTGTGGGCGGAAGATTCCTTTATCTGACGCCCATGGGGAATGTGTCTACTGTTTGAAGCTCCCCACTTATAACCCTGTGTGTCATATGCAGGGCTTTTCACCCCCGGGCTCTGGCAGATAGGAGAAGCAAGTTCATTTTAAAAGGCTTGCTTCCTCCTTCTGCCACCTCAGGGGCTCCTTCCACATCAGGGGCTCAGCCCCTGGCTAAGAAGCCGAAAGATGTCCGGGATTCCAGGAGGCTGTCACACGGTCCTCCTAGGACACGGAAGAAACAAAAGTCTTTGGAACTGACCCACTCAGCTCCATGCTCTCTTACATCCACCTCACCTCCTCCCCATTCCTCCTCCATGTCTACGTGGATGAGTGACATCCCCTTGGCATCAGCTCCAGCTGTGTCTGTGCCAGGGTCTTCTCTGCTGGTGCCTTCTGGAAGATCTTTGTCCCATTCCCCACGGAGATCTTCCTGACCTCTCTCCTTAGCTTCGTCGAGGTGTTCCCGAAGTCTGTCCTTTAGGGATGTGGGTAAGCTCATGAGGCAGTTCCTCAAGACACAGATCCAGATGAGGCTTGTGTCTGCCCCGTGCAGTTCTGGATCTGTGAGGCTCTCCCCATTCCAGCCTGTAGCTCCTTCTCCAATTTGGCCCCTGGTTTTGGAGTAGTTGGTTCCACTGGGTGCCGGTGCTGGGGTGTTGGAGCCGATAGAGATTTCTTCTTCTTCTCCGACATTCTTCCTGACTTGCTTGGCTCTGACTGCTTCTGTTCCTAGCATGTCTCGGAGCTGCAGTATCAAGGTTAGTTCTAGGGAGTTGACTTCGACTCTAAAGGTCTTAGACCTGTCTCTTCCACTCAGAGCCTAAGCCTTTGACAGCTTGGCTCTGACTCCCCCCTCGGTACGAGAGGCCCATTTCCTCCGGGAGGTGTCTGCCCTGGCGGTTTCAGCCCTGGTTAGACAGCCCCAGATATTCGGAGTCCTTCTATGTTTGAGGTGATGGAGAGGATCCTCTCTGTTCCTAGGCGACCCTTGGCACTTACTGCAATGGAACCTTCCTCTGTCCCATTCTGGAACTGTGGCTGAGACCGCTGAGCTACCACACAGACAGCCGGTCCAAGAAAACCTCCACAATGTTCCCTCTGTGGACCCCCAAGCTTCTTCCAATACCTCCCCAGAGCATCCTACAGAGGAGGTCCCTCAGAAGAGACTGTGTAAAAAGAGGCACATGGATTCCCCTACAGAATCCCTTACCACAGATACTGATTTTGGGAAAGGTGAAGGATCTCCCAAATCTCCAACTGACGAGGTCTCCTTTGGAGACATCCTTGAAATCCTTCACCAGAAGGGTGGATGGTCCTCTCAAACTCCTTTCTGGGAGGAGTTGGTGTTGTGAGAGGCTTATGAGGCTTGCCCATCTACCACCTGGGTGTCTCCCCCTGGCTGACCCACTGATTCAGCTGGTGTCATAGAGGGCTTGGAAGGAACTGGATGCAGTAGAACCCATCCCAAAACATGCTGATAAAATTTTAAGTGCCCCAACCAACAAACAGTTTTTGACCAAACGAATCCCGGTAGATGCCTTGGTTATGGCAGCAGCCACCAAGAAAGAGCTCGCTCAGGAAAGTTCCTCTGTCCACCCCCTGTTTAGAGAATCCCAGGCTCTGGACAGATTTGGTAAGAGGGCCTACGCCTCATCTACCTTTGCTCTATGGGCACTGAACAACCTTTCTCACTTTACTAGGCTACAAAGGGACTTAGTTAAGGAACTTTCTAGCTCAGTCCTGGGGTTCATACCTTCTGAGACATGGGAGTATGTTTCCTCTAGGGTGGCCACCCTACATTCTCTGGCGAATGCATCCACGAGGCTTATCTCTCATGCTGTGGAGGGTACCTCAAGGGCAGCCGGTTCAAGCATTGCCATTAAGCATCATGCCTGGATGAGGCTGTATGATTTTCTAGAGCCTTTCAAACAGTCTTTCATTAATGCCCCTTTGGTGGCTCCACCTTGTTTAGGCCACAGTATGTGACACCTTGACCCAGAGTGAGAAAGATAGTAAGACTCTGTCTGCCATCGGGATCCATTTTTCTACTCTACAATGGACCTTTTCTAGGAACCAGTGTGGCATTAAAAAAATGTGGTTTGGGAAGTCACAGGGCCCTTTCCAGGACACTCAGGAAGACTTTTCCCTGAGGCAGAGGGGAGATATAGTCAGGAAAATAGACGCTGCCCACGAGACTGAGGGGGACCGCAAAATCAAGGATCATGGGAACCTGGCCTAGACAAGCCTTTCCAGTGGTCCTGAAGGGTTGCCCGACTGCTCTCCTCTGGAAGCAGTTGAGGGATGATATTCCTTGCACCCAGAAGCCTGGGAGGCCATCACACACAACAAATGGGTACTAAGGATCTCATCCAGAGGATACTGCATTCCCTTTTCTGATATTCTTGAACAAAAATTTCACCTCCCCGATATTCCACCCAGTCATAGGGTGGATGCTGCCCAGGAAATAAGAAAGTTACTACAAAAAAAAGAGTCATCCAAGAGGTCCTCCTTGATCAGGTCATCAAACATTTACTCCAGATTCTTTTTGGTATCCAAAAAGACAGGGGATCTGCAGCCAATAGTGGATCTCACATACCTGAACAAGTCAGTGAAACACACCAAGTTCAGGATGGCCACGATTCAATCTATCTTACCTCTCTTGAAGATGGGTGATTGGATGTGCTCTGTAGACCTCAAAGAAGTGTACTACCATATCAAGATGTACAGGTGCTCCAGGTCTTTTCAGCGTTTCAGGCTGGGAACTGACCACTACCAATTTCAGGTGCTTCCATTTGGTCTAACCACAGATGCCAGGGTGTCCACCAAATGTCTAGCAGGCTCCTAATCACCCAATCAGGCATCTTTTCCTTCAGGCCTGGGATTACTTCCTCAATCTAGCTTCCAAGCTGGGCATAACTATAAACTGGTAAAAGTCTCACCTGGATCCAGTTCAGACCATAGACTTCGTAGGGATATACGTAAACACACTGGTGATTCAAGTTTATCTTACACCAGAGATGAGATGTCAACCAGATCTTAACTGCTCCAACACCCCGACCTCTCTGTTTCTACAGGCTTTGGACTCCATGGCAGCAACCATAACCCTTCTCCCAATGGCACATTTTGATATGCACATTCTGCAGTGGACTCTAGGAGTACAGTGGTCTCTTCTCAGAAATCCCTTAAATCTTCCCATAAAACTATCTCGTATGTGCAGGGATTCTATCCTTTGGTGGATCCAGTCACTGGATGTGATCCTAGGATGACCGTTTGTTCTTCCCAGTCACCATATTGATCACGGACACCTCCTAGTTTGGGTGGGGGGGGGCATTGTCTGGACCGGGATGGTCCAAGGCATGTGGATGCCCCAAGAGACCAAGTTGCATATCAATGTCCGCTAGATGAGAGCAGTTCCTCTACCAATGCAAGAAGCAGACAACTTTCTTCCTCAGTTTGCTGCCGTTTCTAACTTCCGTTTTGGTTTTGATTCAGTGTCTTTGGCCTCTTCTAAGTTATGTAAGACTTTTCTTAGGGGCACCTTTTTGTTATGACCTCCAGTCAAGGCTCCTATTCCTCCCTTGGATCTTGCTATGATTTTGCAAGCTTTGATCCATCCTGCCTTTGAACCTTTGGCTTCAGTAAATCTATAATTCCTTTCCTGGAAAACTTTTTTTTCCTAGTAACTATTACCTCGATTAGGAGAGCATCTGAGCTGCAAGCTCTTTCTGCTAATTTTCTATACTTGGTTTTTCATAAAGACAGAGTTACTCTACATACAAATCTTTCTTTTTTACCCAAGGTGGCTAAAGAGACAAACATTAACCAGTTTTCTTCCCTCAATATCAGAACAAAAGAGAATAGATCTTACACATGCTTGATGTGCGTAGACAACTTTTTTTTACATCCATAGAACTAAATCCTTCAGGAAGTGCGATCAGTTATTTGTTTCCTTTTTGGGTGCCAAAAAAGTTTCTTTAGCCAGGTAGCTGAAAGATTGTATAACATTTATCTATTCTTCCAAAGGCATTCCCTTACCAGGTCCAGTAAGGGCACATTCTACAAGGTCTATGGCCACATCTCAAGCTTTTTGGTCCAGAGTTTCTATTGAGGACATTTGTGCTGCTGCTACTTGGTCAAATTGGACTTGGTATCCAGGAGCAGATGTGTTGGTTCTGCTGTAATCCAGAATATCCTTCCTTAATGGCTACCCTGGATTATGGTAGCTGGGGACTCTGTCCCTCAGGTTAGTGGAATGAGTTGGACAACATCAGGTAAACAAGTTATGTTCTTACCATAACGTTCCATCTGTGTTGTCCATCTTCATTCCGTTAACCTTCTTGCCCCCCTTCCCCCATCTAAGTTTATTTGAAAAGCCTAGTAGAAGATTTTCTAAGAATGCTATTCCTTGGTTGAGTTCTTGATGTCCTGTAGTTGGGAGATATATTTATATATATAGCTTAATCTGCTTTTCTCTTGTGTTATAGTTAATGTTGGTTGTTAGGAACACCATTTTCTGGTGCACAAACTCAATCTGAGGTAATGTGGGGGAGTGGGGAATTGTGGGTAGGTAGGAGGAGCTCAAGTTTGGAATCTCAAACTGTGAGAAGGTGGCCAGTCGGTCCCAAGCACCAGAACCAAGTCCCTCAGGTTAATGGAATGAAGATGGACAACACAGATGAAACGTTATGGTAAGAACATAACTTCTTTTTATTATCCTCCTGACATTTCCCTCTGCCTGGATAGTCTGTTGCAGATGACTCTCCCTGTAGCCTATACAACTGTATAATTTATCTTCTTGTGTGTTCTGTTGTTTTTGTTTTGTATATTGTGGTTGTTCATTTGGTGGAATCAAACTGAGTGGTGCCGGGGCTGAGCATGCCATCCTGTCCAACATACATGGCACATGCTACAGAAAGGCTCACATATCCCCCAGTCACATAAAATTTATATGCTGGGGATATCAGAAGAAAAAATCCTAATATTTAATGCTGCACAAGGCTTCCTCACAGTTAATCTAATGTGGTGAGTACCTGTGTGTTATTTCATCCTTTACTTGCCATCCATTGATACCTATGTCATGTCCAGCTCATATACCCTTCTTACCTCCACTCTGCCACCTGTTACCCCCCTACCTGTGGAAGTAATTATACAGAACCAGTTGTATCAGCATAGTTGAACTACAGTAATTATATCATTTGTGCTGAAAATTTCCCTTGTATTAATCATTGTATGTGGAATGCTTGTAAAAACACTGTGCTGAATGATTATGTAATTATTGTGTGCCTATTCTCTTTATAATATTATTTTTATCTGTTTCTGAAATAACCATTTAAAATTGTACTACTTTATGTTACACACATGCTACAGCTGTGTACTAACTCTGTGTGCCATGTTTGAAGATATACTGAATATTCAGCCCTTGTCCAGTATAACTTACCAAGTTACAAAACAAAATAAAAAACTCTTTTTGCCATTGCCTTAGCCTTACTAACACCTCTTTCTTCATTTTATGCTGTGTTGACTGTGTTACATTACCATATTTCTTCCTCCTATACAAGCATTCACTCCTGTCTCATTGCTTCCTTAGTATACTCCAACTATTCATTTAGTAATGTTAGTTCCTTCTTTCCAACCGTACTTATTCCTACCATGCTGAATTGACCTTTTTTAAGTCCTACATCTCTTTTAATTTCTGTTCTTGTACCTACTTCAGGAATCATAAACTTCCCTGTGGCATTGTTATTGTTGTCTTTTAGTTTCTTTGCATCTTCACCTCTCATTATGTGTACAGTGATGAGGACCAGATCACAGGTATTAAATTTCCTTCCAAAGATATTTATCTTCTTCCAAATGTAGGTTCCACCAGAATTTCTACCATCCCCCTCTGTCTCCTCACTCAGGAAGTTGGCACATTTTTGTTTATTGTTGTTGTTGTTGTTAAGATTATATTTTCTTGAATCAGTCACAAATCACTCTCCTCACATTTGGAGTTGTCTGTATTATAGCCAACCACTAAGTTCTTCAGCTTCCCCATCCAGCTTTAACAGCACTTAACCCTGCTCACCCTCCAGGTACTCAAAGCAAGTTTTTCCCACAGACCTAATCTGATATTCAAGGTCAGAGAGGAGATGGAGGCTTCCAAGTGCATTGTCATCCTTCTGCTATGGAGAATATCTTTGATTTAAGCTCTTAACTTAGATGTCCTTCATATTGATTACTGCTGCTGTAGCCTAAGCTATATGGGTTATATCCTGAAAAGGATATAACAGCCAGCCAGCTTCCAGAGCTTCAAGGCACTTTCCACTCTGCCAATCTGTTAGTCAGCTCAAGCTGAGCTGACTATAAAGATGGTTTGGATACCAAGTCTTCCAGAGCTTTCATGCCAACTGAGAGAGGGAGGATAAGCCCTGAGAAGAAATTGCTAGGAAGAATAAAAAAAAAACTCTACACTTTGTTATAAAAAACACAAAAAAAAAAAAACATGAGGGAGGGAGGGAGGGAACAGCTACCACAGCAGTGATTGTTTGGACATCTACTGTTTTGGTATGTTTACTTACATAACTGTGCTATGTTCTTCATATTGATCACACTGCATAGGCTATATAGGTAGAGTGCTACAGCTTAGAACAGCTGTGAGGTGGAAGTAGAAATGTTCAAGAGCCCCTGCAGAATAGTCCTCCAAAGCCTGACCTACACCTTTGTAGGTTTATAGGTGTTTACTAGGCTAATGGCCCTGGAACCTTTACAATTCTAGCCCATAGAAGTGTCCTGGCATCATGCTGCGCGACGTTAGTTCCCAGTGCCTCTATCAAGCAGAGCCACTGGAGTGATCCCCAGAGTGAACTTTCTATTTCCCATCCACTCATCAAGATCCCTGTCGAAGAGGGCCAGTGAGGTGCTCTGCTTGACATGTTTGGTAAGTCTATTCCAGAGCATGGGCAGTCTCTGGGTTATGAACCTGTCCGTCCATCTTGTTCTGTTGATTGTGGTAATGAGGTTGAGGTCTCTGGAGCATGTGGTGTGTAGGGTTTGGAATTTCTTTAGAGGAAGGATTTCTAACAGAGCTGGGTCAGACATGGCTTTGTAAGTCAAGCAGAGATCGCCTTTTAGTAGACGATATGAGACAGAGAATAGTTGGAGTTTTTTGAGTCTGTCCATGTAGGATATGTGCTTAAGGCCTGGGATCCTCCTCGTGAGGTACTTTTGTGGCCTTTCCAGCTGTTGCATGTGTCTAGTGAGGTACATGCCAAATGGGGCATTATACTTGATGACTGGCGTAACGAGGGAAGAGTAGAGAAAGACGGTGACCTCTTTCTTCCTGGATGCAAAACCCTTGGTAATGAAATGTGTCACACAGAAAGACTTTCTGACCACAGTGGCAATGTGGTGGTTGAAGGAGAGGTTGCTGTCAACCTGTGTCCCCAGATCTCTTATAACGCATTCAGTGTTCAGTGGGCTCCCATCAATGTGGTTATCAGTGGGAACTGAGTTTTTCTTAAAGGGGATGATGCATTTTTTGGCATTAAGCTTAAGGCCATGGTTTCAACACCAGTCACTGGTGTCAATGAGGCTTTTCTGTAGGATATCTATATCACTTGGGGAGTTAATAATGGCTCCCAGCTTGCAGCTGTCTGTGAACTTAGTCAGCCAGAGTCCCTCCATGTTGGCCTGGACATCTGAGAAGTAGATGCCAAACAGGAGAGGACCCAGGACCTGATCCCTGTGGGACTCCACTCGTGACTGGTATGCAGTCTGACTTGGAGTCTGCTACTTTCCCACTGTGGGTTCTATCTGTGAGCTAATTTGCAACCCACTTTGTGATATAGGGATTGATGCCTAGTTTGGTGAGTTTATCAATAATTCCTGAGTGGGGAATGGTATCAAAGGCCTTGGCCAGATCGAGGTAGGTTGTATGAACTGCCTTGCCTCATCCACAGTTCTGATGACTGACTCAAAGAAGTCAACCAGGTTGAGCAGGCATGATCTACCTTTCACAAAACCAAATTGCATGGGATCTAGAGTTTGGAAATTCCCTATATCCTTGTTAATTAGGTCCATGATGATGCGCTCCATAGCCTTACATATCAGACTTGTCAAGCTAATGGGGCGATAATTCCCAGGGTCTATAGTCGCTCCCCCTTTATGGAGAGGGATGACTGTAGCAGTGTGCCATTCGGTAGGGACAAAGCCTGATGTGAGGCTGTGATTGAACAGGGCACACAGATGTGGTGCCAGTTCACTTTGTAGTTCATGTAGAACACATCCAGGAATATTGTCGGGTCACATGGAAGCTGTATTCTTGGCTTTGGACAATGCAGCTTTAACCTGTGCTGCACTAATGCTGAGTGCCTGGCACTCCTCCAGTATTGTGATTGGTCCTTTGGGGGGGGGGGGGGTAAAGTTGACACTGAATCTGTATCTGTCAGCCAGTATGTTGGCAATATCTGTTGGCTCAGTTTAGGAGGTACCATTGTGCAGTAACTCAGAGGAAACCTGGATATTGCCATGGAGATTCTTGGTATAACTATAGAAGGCTTTGTGGTTGTTTTTAGTGTCTGCTGCAATTCTGCCTTCATAGTTGGCTTTAGAGGTTGGAGGAGAGTGTCTTGGTTCTGTTGGGTATGGCTAGTTCCATGCATTTTTGTATGTGTTCGTACAGTGCATTGATGTATGATTCAGCAGTCATGCATCTATTTTCCATTGACATGGGTGCCGTGATGTTAGCCACCTCTGTTTTTAGGAGCCCAAAGTTAGCTTTGGAGAAGTTTTTCATGGTGGTTACCTTTGCAGGGGGATGTGGGTGAGATGTGGATTTCCATGGTGACTAGTTTGTGGTCAGATCTAACCAGGGAGGAATTGACTATTCGTGTAGAGCAGCGGTTGCCCATGTTAGTAATAACCAGGTCAAGGATGTTGCTTCCTCTAGTGGGGGTAAGAATGAGCTGGTCCAGGGCATTGGAAGTAATGCATTAGTAGCTTTCCCAGTTGATGGAGGGGTAGTTGAAGTTACCTAGTATGAGAGTGTTGGGTTGGACCCTAATAGTTTCCAGGGTGCTTAGGAACGTGGAGTGAGAGTCTTGGAACTGAAGAAGGAATCTAGTTTGCAGTGCTTTGTAAAAGTATGTACAGAGGACTAAGCTGCTGCTGCTTCTAGAATACCTCTAGAGTCCAAGCCTTTCTAAAAAGCCATAGAGGAAGCCAAGGCCCTGGTAGAATATGCCATGACCATGCTTGGAATATATATTTTTTTTGTGGTGGGAATAACAAAAGGTAATAGCTCAAGACAACTATTTGGAAATAGACTGCTTTGACACAGGTTGTCCCTCTCTTCTTCTTACATTCAAAAGAAATGAGCAACTGATTGGAAGTTCTGAAAGATTTTGTTCAGTCACAATATTAACTGAGTTGTCTATAGACATACAAGGTATGAGGCATCCTTTCTCCCTCATTTTGGGATTCATGGAAAAACACAAGGAGATAGATGGTTGGGGTTAAAGGAAACTCAGATACCACTGCAAGTATAAAAGAAGGATTAGTTCTCAAGGAAACCCTATCTCTGTGTAAAATGAGATAAGCTAGACCCACCATAATAGCTTGCAACTTAGATACTCTTCTTGCAGAGGGCAGAGTAACTAGTCAAACTATTTTCCATGTTAAGAACCTCAAGTCAGTCTGGTGGGCTGGTTCAAATGGAGCAAGTGTTAACTTCTCTAACACAAAATTAAGATACCAAGGAGGAGCCATAGGTTTTCTTAAAAGATTCTTATGCAGTACCCCTTTCAAAAATGTTCACATGGGAATACCTTGAAAGAAGGGGATCCATGGACAGAAAAACTGAAATGGCCAACAAATGAACATTGACAAAGGAGTATGATAGGCCATAGGAAAATAAGTCTCAGAAATGTTGTAAAACCAGAGAAACACTAGTCCAGAATGGGTACTGGTTATACTGTTGGCACCAATGTCATACATTTTCTGATTTATTCTCAGCAAAGTATTGGCTGTGAAGAAAAATCCTGTGTCAGCCACTTCACATGTCCAGCTAGCAAAGTTGATAAATATCCGAAGTCATGTAAATTTCCTTCCAAAGTTTTAACAGTGTCCTTTGTAATAAGCTGTAACAGTTTATTTTCAATGTTACTATTTTCATATTGTGCCACGGTATCTTCATCTACCAAGCTATTTGTCTCCTCTAATACAAAATCAATCAGAGGAGATTAGAAAGGATTGTGAAGAGAGATCAAATAAGCACTTCACAAAGAAACAATGGGGGTGGTATATGTTTGTTTCCCAAATATGCATCAAAATCTAGAAGATTTAGGATTTTTGCTTAGAAATGTTTACACAAGATATTTAATACCCCAAGTAGACTGCAGAGAATTTTTCCTCAGGTAGACAGCAAATGTTAGAAGTGTGATGGGGAAGAAATAGGTAATTGGGAACATATTTTCTGTGACTGTAAGAAGTTGGCAGACTTTAAAGATTCCCTGCAGACATCTCTTATCAGAGATACTGGGTGAGCAAATTGTTGTAACTAGGGAGATGATTTTTCTGAGCTATAATACAGAATCAGAATTGCCTAAACATAGTAAGGTCTTCCTGAGTCGAATTATAGTGGCTGCCAAAAAAGCAATTACTATAAAATGGAAATCAAATTATAAACCAATTGTACTAGAAGTAGTCCATATAGTAACAGAGATAAAAGAACCGGAAGTGGGATCTTTAGAAAAGGGTAGGAGCAAATTACATAGGAAAAAATGGGAATTGTGGGAACAATACATATGGGGAGGAATGAGGTTTAAAAGAAAGCAGGATTTGAATGAGCTATGTAATGTTTTAAAGTGATTGGGCAGATTATAAGTGATGTATAATGTTTGCAACTAAAATTATGTCAATATGGTTTGTGGTGTAAAATGCTTGCAACTAAGATTATGTCAGTATATTTTGTTTTCATTTATATAAATGCATGATTGCCTATGTCATAAGTGACAATTTAATAAAGATGTTTGTTGTTTAAAGATGTATTACCTACATCTGTAGTCAGCTCATCTGCATGCAAAATTAAGAACAGAATGTACAGCTGCCATCTGCTGCAGACTTCTCAACTCATGGTGAACATTTTATTTGGTAAAGCAAAACCTTTTATTACATTCACAATGTTCTCTTTTTTAAAAGCCCACATGCTTACACACACAAAAAATGTGATTAGATTAATCCAAGGGCATTAATCCAGAAATTCACCTGTACAAATGTAAGAGAAAAATGTCTCAACATTTTACACCCAACTTCTACCCCCATTGATGGAAGAGTTCTTGAGGGCATAAAACAGAACTGTGTAAATGCTGTAATGGGCTTTTGGGAAAACTCTGCATAAAGAAGTACTGTAATTGTGAACTGAACTCTGAAACCTGGTAAGTAAACTGGAATATTCTTTGTTTCCTGTTTGTTTGCTCCAATGTTTCCCTGTAAATGAGCCTACATTTTAATAAAAACTCAAAAGCTGGCTAAATGCCTGTTTTATTTCTGAATACACTAGAAGGACTGTACAATAGATCAAGGGGGCAGACCTAAAATAGTGTGTGCTACACAAAGTAAGATCAGTATTTACCTTCTACCACATGTTGACTTAAATTAAGAATTTAATACATGATTTCCCCTCTACATACAATCATAGATTGACAGTATTATAGCCCACCTCTAGATTTTTGTTGCAGTTATTGTAATTAAAATATTCTGCTTAGCAAACAATATTAATACTGGCTTGTATCAGTAACCCACATTAATTTTCTATTGCTCAAATTTCTTTACCACAACATTAAAAGTGAGTGCCTGTTTCTCAACTTGGAAATATTTTTCTCTGCAGGAGAAGAGTCCTAGATGCACATAAAGTTGGTCTTTTATCCCATACGAATATACATGTTAAATTATGTTTATGCCACAGGGCAGTGGTATGACAAGCAGGTGATTCTGGTAACTCTTGTTCACAGTGTGCAAAGGCTTTATCCTACTTTAACATATTTTTTGTAATTTCTGAAAGTGTTTTGCTCAGCTTACTTCCATTGCTAAGATCCTCTTTCAGCAGTCTTCACAATGATGATACCACTGCATTTTGACTAGATAAAAACTTTCTGTAAAACTTAATTAAACAAAGAAATGCCTGTAAGTCTTTCACACATTTGTGGGGTACCTCATTAATAGCTTTCACTCCCTTTGCATCCCTTTTCTGTCTAGCACATGCTCCAGGTATTCAGTCTACAGCTTGCCAAACTTGCTTTTTTATTTTTTAACTCTTAGACAATAGTCTTGCTATTCCTGCAATGCTTTATGTAGTTATTGAAGGAGCAGCTCTGTTCTTTGGCAAACGGCAACATGAATACTCTCTTCTCAATCTTAGTTCAATGAAATTACAACTTCCCCAATGTTTTTTGCATAAATCATCTCTGCTGTGAGATCACATTTACAGAAGCAGTTTTCTCACCCTTACTGGGTGCTTTTCTTTTCCCTGTAGTTTTGCAATAGTGGAATATGTATGTATACTTAAAGGATGTGTGGGATGTTGGGGGTTAGAAGGGTCTTACCCCTATAGAAAAGATTTTATCTTAGACGCTATGAACAGTTTTAGTGAGTGTGTCATTCAGCAAGTTTGAGTCATCCTTTTTGCTGTTGTGGGTGCGGTTCAAGTTCTCTCAGTAGATACGCAACTGACTTGTCCACTTTCACTGTTTTAACTTGTCAACAAATCATCCAAGTATCTGGCTACATTCAGTTCTTTGAATATGTTTTCTATTATTTGAAAAATTGGTGGTGCAGAACTTTCCAGTGGTAGTCTTTTACTCGTTAACAAACCTAATTTTGTATTTGTCATCACATAACTTTTAGAACTTTTAAGTAATAGTTTTGATAAGCAGCTCATAAATCTGTTTTAGAAAAAGTAGTTCCACCAATCAACATGGCCATTATTTGGCTGTAGGCATAGATATATTGGTGCTTGAAGCTTGAGTCACCATAAACTTAAAATAGCCATAGATTTACATAAAATTATTCTTTTTTTGCAACAGTAGCATTTGAAGTTGCTCAGTTGCTGTGTTTCAGTGGACTAAAATACCTTTTCTTTCAAGCCTTCCAGTCTTTAGTCCTCTCTTTTTTCCATGCAAATGGCAAAAGTTTAATTTACTTTTGTAAAATGTTGGTGCTGTACCCAGATTCACTAAAGTGGTGAGTTTAACATCATCCAGTGTTCCTAGTTCTTTATGAGGTACTTGAACAAGCATTTTGAGTACTTTTTCCATTCATTTAAATTTGTGCAGCAAACCACCCCATCTCTGGGGGCAGAGGAGTAAAGCCATTTCTGTGACTCAAATTATCTGAGTTTATACAGCAACTCAGGTGCTAGAAGAGCAGAGCAGTGGAAGATTGTAGTAAATGACATTAGTCAGCTTACCCATCCTGAGTGGAGGGAAATAGTGGCTCTGGTTAGGCCAGTTTGCTGTTGTGTGACTGGAGGTACCTTGCCAGTGGCTACAGGACCAGAGGATATTTGCATGGCAATCCCAAGCCAGAGATAGTAGTAGCCCTCATAGATGTGTGGGTGTGAAAGCACACAGATGCAGGTTAAGGTCATAGAATAACCTTAGGGGGATGCAGGTGCCCATGTCAGCTGGCAGAGATGAGGTAAGGGGCAAAACGTGCCTTCATTTGATAAGCATACAGCTACTACTTTGCCTGTTTGTATAACTGCTCATCCCTTGGCCACTTTCACCATCACTGGGAAATACCCAGAACAGGGAAATAAATGTTCTGGAGTGATAAGGAAGTAGCCCTGTGGCTGGTTGGCAGGCATGGCAGGAGAAAACACATAGGAATAAAAGCTAATGCTGCACACATTGGCTCCCAGGCTTTTTCCAATTTAACACAAGTTTCTCCTACACAAATACTGGTCCATCACCTTTACTGCAACAAAAGTCAAATATTTGTTTTGCTTTTCATAACATATAGTAATTTTTTTACTCAACACTGGCAGGTTCTCACCTGTGTAACCTTTAATCTTCATATTAGTAGCCTGTAAGCATTCCATAGTGAACAGTGAATGGAATATTCTTTCACTGCTGCCTCTTTTGTATCAGTCTCTGTTGTCTGCTTTTTATCAATTTCAGCACTGATGGTTATTTTCTTTTCTATTTACTTGTAGAAAACATTGACAGTTCAGTTTTGTCTTCACATACATTTTTTCTTTGTTTTGCGTGTATTTAGTATTTTACGTAGTAATTTCTATAGAACATATTTTTTATGTCTCCCAGTTTTCCACATATTTGCTATTTTAATGTCTTCATGGTTGCAAACTTGTGAGAAAGGAATATACATTGTTACACTTTTCACTGTACAAAACATTTAACGTTACGCAGGATGTGTATGTTTTACTTACCTACTGTGCCAAAAGGTGACTCATGCTTCCTCAACTATTGTTTGTCTCTGTCTGTTGTCTGTGTGCGTAAGGCAATCTCAAATGCCTTTGTAAATGTTACATTCAATTCAAAAAGCTGTTTTGTGGCACACTTTGTTGCAGCTGTCACCAGTGCATCTATCTGTGTACTTCATCTATAGTCACACCAGGCTCACAGGTTACAGCTTACTGTTTCAGTGTAGCAGCAAGTTGAGCCACAGTCTCACTGTGCAATGATCATAGCAAAATGATCTGATGTTGTCTTCTTCATTTCTCCTCATGATAGGGTCTCGGATCCGACCTTCAGATCTGGCTCGGCCACATTCTGCAGACTTGGATCTGACTATCAAGCTCCTCCCTCTTACCCATAATGCACTACATCCACCCAAGTATCTCAGATCTCATTTGCAGTTTCAGTGTCCGGATACAGGTCTCGTGCTCTCAAGCTGTGGGAATAACTTACTTTTGAAAACTATTGATAGTTTTTTTTTCCTGTAAGTCCTCCCTCCTTTATTTCTTTTTGTTATTAGTGTGTGTGTGTGTGTGTGTGTGTGTGTGTGTGTGTGTGTGTGTGTGTATGGCAGCTCTTTTTTTCCTGAAAAAAAAATAGTTCTATCTTACTTAGGCAGTTATCTTTAACTGGTCTTTACCCTTATCTTAAATTTAAATTTAGATTTAATCTTAGTACTTATTCTTGTAGTTAGGTCTGTGATAGATCTCAAGGATGCATACTGTTACATCAAAATATACAGGCACTCCAGTTGATATCTGCAGTACCGGCTGGGAGCCAATCATTACCAGTTCAGGGCACTGCTCTTTGGACTCACCACAGTCCCCTGGGTGTTCAACAAATGAGTGGCAGCGGTAGCAGCTCACTTGAGGCCCAGAGGATTCCAGGTGTTTCCAATTGGCTCCTTACTGCTCTCACAAGGCATCAGCTAATCCAAGCCGGGGATTACTTAACTGAATTATCATATTCTCTAGGCATCACCATAAACCTGAGTAAATCCAACCTGACTCCTGAACAGAACCTAGACTTTATAGGGAACACAGCTGAACATGAGGAATCAGATAGCTTCTGTCGCTTTACACCAAGTAACAACTCTGAGAAATCAGGTACAGGACCTGTTATCCCAACAGGCCCCTCCTGCACAGATGGTCTTACAAGCCCTAGGATCCATGTCAGCTGTTATCCTGTTAGTTCCTCTTGCCAGATTCTTCCTGCGGATTCTCCAGTGGGCATTAGCAGTGCAATGGTCCATCCTCTTTCAACCACTGTACCTTCTCATCAGATTGACTCCAGTTTGCAATCATTGCCTTAGCTGGTGGATACAGTCGGACAATCTCCTTCTAGGCAGACCATTCTTAAACAGCCCCCCTATAACCACCATGACTATGGATGCTTCCCAGTTTGGGTTGGGGGAGCATTACAATGGGAAGATGGTCCAAGGCACGCGGTCTTCTGTTTAGACCAGGTTGCATATTAATGTCCTAGAGATAAGACCAGTCATCCTAATGTTGCAAGCCTTTCAGGATGATCTCCCCTTAGCTGCTCTTACAGTACACACCGACAACATGTCTGTTGTCTGGTACATCAACAGACAAGGAGGAACCCTTTCTTACTCCCTGTGTAGAGAGACCATGAGGGTGTGGGAGTGGGTGATATCTTCAGACTGCCTTCTAGTTGCAGTGCATATCCTGGGGAAAACCAGCAATCTAGCGGACAGACTTAGCAGATCGCGCCTGGTTCCGCATGAGTAGTCTCTCAATGAATCAGTGGCAGACATGATCTTCAGCAATTGGGGTCAACCTTGCTGTGACCTCTTTGCCTCTCCCCTCAACAAGAAATGCAGCAAGTTCTTCACTCTAATCCCTCCACCAGGGAGTCCCTGAGGGATGCAGTAGTCCATGATTGGCCCCCGGGTCTCCTGTATGCTTACCCTCCTCTTTCGCTCAACCCTGAAGTTTCTTCAGAAGGCAAGCAGGTTGAAGAGCTTGGTCATCCTCATTGCCCCATTCTGGCCTCATTAGGTGTGGTTCCCCTTCTTATGATCTCATCTGAAATATCCTCCTTGGATACTGGAGCAAAGTCTGGACCTCATCCAAATCTTCATGGCTTCAAACTGACCGCTTGGTTTCTTCACTTCTAACCCTAGTGAGACAGTTCAGGCTTAACTCCCTAGTCCAAAAGATACTTCTAGCCTCACAAAAGGCTTTCACCAAAAATTCTACACCAGTAAGTGGAAGAGATTTGTTATTTGGGCCACGAGCAGAAACATTGAACCTTTCTCAGCACCAGTTTCAGATGTTTTGCTATATCTTAGTACTCTATTCGCAGAAGGTGCTAGCTTCTCGACTATCAAGCTTCATTTAGCTGCTGTTTCTAATTTCCATGGTGCAAGTCAATCTCGTTCTCTGTTCATTTTAGGCTATGCAAATCCTTCATGAAAGGTGTTTTCTTGCTAAGGCCTCTAATCAAGGACCCATGCCCTCCTTGGGATCTCACTGTTGTGTTGCAGGCTTTGACCCAGGGACCCTTCAAACCAGCTGCAAGTTGTGACATGAAGTTTTGTCATGGAAGACAGTCTTTTGGTGGCTATAACTTCCACTAAGAGAATTTCTGAATTACAATCCTTATCCTCCAAGCCTCCTTACATAGTTTTTTCATAAGGACAGAGTATCTTTACCCACCAATCCTTCCTTTATGCACAAAGTAGCCACCAAGAACAATATCAACCAATCCATCCAGTTACCAGTGTTCTTTCCAAATTTCTTCAATAAAAGGGAATATGTTCTTCACCTTCTAGACATTCATAGACAAGTCCATTTTTACCTGCCCAGGGTCAAGCAACACAGGAAGTCTGACCAGCTCTTTGTAGCATTCTCATCTAATAGACTAGGAGAAGTGGTGTCCAAAATTATGTTGGCAAAATGGATATCTGGCTGCATTTCATACATTTATTCACTCAAAGGATTGGAATTATCTAGACCTCCCAGAGCACATTCCACCAAAGCTATAGCTTCTTCTTCTGCTTTCTATTGTAGAACCTCAATTGATGATATTTGTGTGGCAGTGACATGATCTAACAGTCACACCTTTGTATCGCACTACAAGTTGGAAATCATCTCCAGGAGCAGGGCCTCCTTTGGTTTGATGGTGTGCTGTGGCATATCCTTCCATGAAGGCCACCCGGGATCTATGTATCTGGGGACTCTAACCCTATTGTGAGGAGGAATGAAGAAGACAACATCAGGTTAAAAGGTTATGTCTTACCATAACATGGCATCTGTGTTGTCTTCCTTCATTCCTCCTCACATTCAACCCAACCATCCCCCTACCTCTTTTGTTCTAGAGGAACTTGGATTATGAAGGGACTCCTGTGTCCCATATCTGTGCTTCTTCTGCCATTCCTTGCTGTATGGATGATGGATGTATGGAATCAGCAAACGCGATCTGAGATACTTGGGTGGATGCAGTCCATTATGGGTAAGAGGGAAGAGCTTGAGACTTGGATCCAAGTCTATAGAATGTGGCCAAGTCGGATCTGAAGGTCAGATCCGAGACCCTATCATGAGGAGGAATGAAGATAACACAGATGCCAAGTTATGGCAAGACATAACCTTTTATTTCTGCAGTTATTAATGATTTAGGCTCAAAATGTCCCTTTATCATTATGATGATCTGTTCTTAAGTTCCCAAAACACCAAGTAATGTTCCTTCATGTTCATTTAAAGGGATGTCATTCACTACAAAAAAAGTTTTCATTTCTTTCTCTATATGCAGACCATTACGCCTTCGTTCATTTCCATTCTTCAGTTCTTCCAAGATGAGTCATCCTTTACTTGCTTAGCAATGTTCTCATTACCATGTACAAAAGAAGTGACATAGACCAAGCAAACCACTCAAACTTACCTTATTACTGTTTGCTGTACACATGCACAGTCATCTTTTGTAGTCTTCTGCAGGCTCACTTTTTGCTTAGACCCTGAGCTTATGTGCACTGTTCAATATACCACAGTTACAAAACTTCCTGTAAGTCAGTTGATATAGTGTGTACATTTGTGTTATGTTATTTTGTGGCTCCTGTGTCAGTGGTTCTGTCCATAAACACCACATTCAGCTTATTTGTTTAAATTCCAAGGCTTTTTGTACTGCATGACACCTTTCTCACTCCCTTTGATGCTCCCTCATCCTCTTTAAATCTTATTCCCACTTCTGCTTCTTAGCCATAAGCTTTCCCTTTCCATTTTACTTTAAATGGGCTGCAGTTTTAATATGCTTTAGTAGTTTCTTTTGGTATAGTGTGTCCTAAGCATATACTTTCTGATAATCTTATATTGTTTCCCTTTATAGTCCTTCCACGTTTAATCCTTGATCACTGCACACGTCCTTCAACTGCTCTTAGAAATTTCTTATTTACCTTTCCTACCCTTATCTTTGTTAGAAGTTGGCATAATGTTTAAAGTGTTTACCTCACAGACACACACAGTACAGGCTTTGATTCTCACCTTTGAAAGTAAGTTGGTAAGACTTAAATTGGCCTACAAGGGCAGTTAGTGTATTACTTCTCTATGAACCTATGAAGTTTATGTGACGCTAATATCCCCTCTCACTCTTCGTATAGCCTCTGAGTTCCTTGCTTGTCACTTTAATACAATTGCACATTTTTTGTGTATTCTTTTTTTCCTCTGCTGCCTGCCAGTCATCATCCTTTTTGCAATCAATCACCCCATTCATTCTACAATTTCACTTGTCCCTACGGTCACAGTCATCAGTGAACTAATTCCCACTACTGGTTGTCTTTAACAGGAAATGACTGTTTAGCTAAGGTTAGCTCTTGTACTCACTATACTCACACAAGCTTCTCCTTCTACTCATATGCTCTTCTTTTAATAGAACCTTCCCATACTAAGCACTCACTTCTAGCCTTCATTACCTCCTCCTTCCCCTTACAGCACTGTTTTACCATTTTCCCTTAGGACAGGCCAAGGTGGATCTGCATGGCTGTTATACGTAAGCCAAGCCTGAATTTTAAGTTATGCTGAGCATTTGTATGCTGTGACAAATAGGCAGTGTTATACTGTGTAGGTATATACTATACTATATTTTCTTTTGTCCAGTCTTCCTTCTCTTGTGACACTGTAAAGCCTCTATCTCATTCAGTTAAAAAGTCCTTGTTTACGTTAATATCTTTAACACGTACAACAGTCACTGAAAATACTGTCCCCCAGCCACATTTAAAATATCCCTGACTACACACTACCAAAAACTGCTTTACTATATATAACTTACAATTTGTATCATGAAATGTTTCATACAAATAATAATAATTGTTTTACTCAGCTGCATTTTCCCCTTTTAGTGTCTTTCTAAACATTAATGACATAACGTGGGGTGTATGTTTTTATTGTCCACCCACAAGTTTAACAAAGTCAGCAAAGGTGTAGTCTTTCTCAGCCATTTTTCTTGCAGAGCCTTATTTCACAAAGTGATTGATGCTTTATAATCTATTCATTCACTAATTTTAATGTTGCCAGTCATCTTGCTGTTCATCTCTATTTCTTAACACCATACTCTGGTTCAAGTCCAAGGTACTCCTGATTCTTCCAGTCAACTCCTGTGGTTTTTTAATGTCTGTAAAGCATTTTCCTTATGGAACATTAGACAATGTTTCACTGGCAAATGTTCAGTGTTTTAGTGTTTTACTGGAAGGATCAACTTATTCAACTTGACTCTTGTCCTGTTGTCCTCCCAGATAAAATCCTTCAACTGTTCATTAACTCCTATCCAAGACTTCTCTTCTGGTTGATAAAAATATGCCTGACGTGTATAAAACAAAAGGGACTGAAAACATTTTACTGCTTGTATACTGCTGTCCATTTCCATAGACAACAGCTTCCAGTTACTCAATTTTTGTATTATTTTTTGTTTAGTCTCTTCCACATATCTTAGCTGCCATAAGATAATCCTTTTTAAACCATACTCCTGAATACTTCATTTTATCATGCTGCGGTAAACATGGGTACCATATTGCTCAACCTGTTCACATGTGGGTACATAGTGCACAGCTATAGCCTTTGTTTTATCTTCATTGATTTTATATCCCTCTAAAAAATGAATCTGTTTCAGAATGTTCCTTAACACTTTGATGTCCTTTTCTGAGTTTATCAGGTACAAAATAATATCACCTACAAATAAAGCCAGTTTTTCTTGATTATCATACCAGTTATATCCCTGGATTTCTGAGTCCCTTATTTTCTTTGCCAGTGGTTCTAAATGTAATACAAATAACAATAGGAAAAGAGGAAACCTCTGTCTGGTTCCTCAGTTCAGACACATCTTATCAGATAAGAACCCTTCCTCTTTGATTTTTGCCTCCGATCACTGATATATCCTCCTAAGTAACCTTATTATTGTGTCAAGGAATGCAAATGCTTCCAATGCCCTACTCATAATATCCCAATTTACTCTGTCAAATGCTTTCTCTGCATCAAGACCCACCAACAACAGCAATATTTTCTTACATTCTGCTTCCCTTTGGATCATCATTTTTCTGTTACTGTTGTTAAATGTTTGCCTCCCTTCTACAAAACCATGTCAATCCATATCTATCAATGTTGGCGACATCTTTGCCATTCTTTTAGTCTTTATAGACATAAGCTCTTTATAACCATGGTTTAAAATTGAAATGGGTCTATATGAAGCTGGGTCTGATTGTATTTACCACCTTTAGGTATTACAGCCACCACAGCTTGTTTTTCGGGATGTTGGTGCTTCCCCTCAGTTTAAGATGCTGTTGAACAAAACCTTCCAGATCTTTATCACTTTCTTCCCTGTATCTTTCAAACCAGAATACCAACTATTCTAGAGAGTTTTCTGCAGATTGGTTATACATGACCATTTTTATCTCATCTCCTCCAATCTTAACTGTTAATTGTTGATCCTTGTCTACCTCTAAACTTGACATGTTTAAGTATTCCATAAATATTTCCATTTGTGTTTTTTCTTGCTCTCCAAATTTCTTCTTTATACAAATTTTCATGAAATTTCTGAAAAATATTAAATACCTCTACAGGATCCCTGCTTATTATTATTTTTTATTGTATTTATTTATTGTTATAGACTCCATAAGTTTGGTGGAAACCACCCTTTCTATTTTCTGTTGTCTAAGTCATTGTGCTAAAAGTTTTTGTGTTGTGGAGTTATTATCTAAAAGCAGTTGCTTAACGGCAGTCTTTCTAAACTCATGCATATTATCCAGGTACTCCTTTTTTTCTCTTTAGCTTTCTGCTGTTGCACCTTTTCTTGTTCTGTGAAATTTACCTTATTCTGCAATATATTAACCTTTGTCAGTGCCTCTAAGTAATTCTTGTTACTTCTTAAGCATATCTCTTTTTCTTTTATTTCTACCCTGTTTTTAAATTCCACTTTCATTTTGTCCCACTTTCTAGTTATAAATTCTAAAGTACTTTCTGTCTTCCCTAATAATTCACAAATAATTTCCACTACCCACTCCTTAAATTCTTCTCTTTTTAACAGAAAGTTAAGTGGGGAAGTGCCAGTATCTCATTTTTACTTCATTAGCTACATTTTTATTGTTGTTATTATTGGCACATGATCTGATAAGGTATTGAATGTGTGTCAAAGCTCTCAATTAAATGCACATGTTCCTGTGAAATATAATTTCTGTCTAATCTAGCTCAGTTATTGTACTTTGGTGAATAATATGTAAATTCTCTCTAAGTTCCTACTATTGAATTCATGTCTCCTATACCGAATATTTTCATAAATTACTTCAACAAAAATATACCCTTTTTACTATATTTTCTGTTCTAGACCCCCCCCCAATACATCCTCACTGCTGCAAACCAAATTCCAGTCCCCACCTTTGTGCAATATTCCATGCTGAAAGCTGATTATTTCTCCAAAAATGTTCTTAAAACCTCCACAGTAGCAGTTTTTGGTGGAAATAAGTACATGCCAGCGTAATCCTTTTCTTTTTCCAGTATCCCCTTACTGACACAAATCTACCAGTTATTATCTTTTTTTTACCTTTTCTATCACTATTCCACTTTCTGTAGCAATTAATATAAGTATACCCTTTTCCTTTGTCCCTGATACATTGCTGAATATCCATCCTGAAATCCTTTCTTTATCAAATTTATATGCTCAGTTCTGTCCAAGTGTTTCTCCTTTAGCATTGCTGTTTGCACTCTGCATTTCTTAATATAATTCAGTGCCGTTTCATGCTTGTCTATAACTTTGAGACCATTCACATTCCATGACTGTATGGAAAGTTTCACCATTATGATAAAAAGGTATTATTCCCATCTGTTATACACGACAGCTTTTTTAGATGTCCGTTTTCTGCTTTTGTGATACATGCACCCACTAATGTTTGGCAGGTTGTTGTTTTTTTTATCTCCATTTTATCCCATGCCACATTTTCTAAGACTTTTTGTTTTAATGATAACCCTCAAAAACACCCCCAGAATACCCCTTAACTTGCTAATTTAATACAAACACATACAAATATGTATATTTTCAAATAAAGAAGTTCAACCCTTCTAACAGGAACAATTGTCCTAAATAGAGAGCTGCTGACAAAAGCACCGTCTAACCTAAAGTTAAGATTGTGCACATAAAGACACATTTTATTGCCTGTGCTGCTGCTTACAGTAATTGCTGTCTTCTCTTTTATATCTGATTTCTGTTTTTTAATCTTTATTCTCCTCACATATGTGAAAAACAACTTAGATGCCTTGAGAAAACATTGACTTTTAGCCTTACATAAATCAGTGTTCTGACTTTTTATTTTTCTTTTATCAGCTTGTCTCCATGGAAACACAAGAAACAAAATGTAGCCATCAGCCGCAGAGTTCTGAAGATATGCTGAAATTTATTGCTAAAAGAAAACTTTTTATTACATTAAGTGTTCTCTTGTTTCCACTTAAAACTTGTTATTAGATTAAGCCAAGGGTCTTAATTCAGACATTCACCTATGGAAAAGCAAGACAAAACATATCAGTTCTACATATATTAGGATCAGGGTCTATAGTACAACGTCAAACTTGTATAAGTTTGAACGTTGTAATATCAAACCCAAAAGTCCAAAATCCAAAAATAGCGACTCCATGTCACATTGATTTTTTTTTCCCAGGGAAAAAAATCGGTGGGCCGTTTTTGGGGCTTTGCTATTTCCTCCACTGTGGTGCGATCTCGGAGTTGGTATATTTTAGTAGGAGGGTGGGGGGGGCAAGGCTCCCCACTTTAGTTTAAGTTTAAGGTTTAAATTTGTTTTTTGTCACGGAACAGCGTTTTTTTCCCTGGGAAAAAATCGCTGTTCTGTGTTTTCGTTATTATTGGGTTTCGGACTTTTGAGGTCGATATTACAACATTCGAATTTATGTTAGTTCAGCATTGTAATCTAGACCCTTAGGATCATTGTATCTCTACATACCATCCCCCACCTCGACAATCCAAATATCACAGCCTATTAACTTAAACCTGCTCTTGTTCAGCCTTTTTTTCTCTTTTTGTATTGTAATGTCTGCATTTCTTGGTACTACAAAAGAGGAATGAAAGAAAAAAGGCATCTATTTACTTATGTTTCCTCATCACATACAGGAATATCTGAAAAGGCTTTAGTATATAGCATGTAATTTGTCTCATGAAACGTTTTATTGAAATACTGTTAAGAACAGAAATTATTTAACTTATTGTTGCGCTTTTCCTTCCTCTTCCCCACCCCTCAGTGTCCATACAAACATTAATGACATGAAGTGAGGCAAAAGCCTTCAGTCCACCAGAAATTTAACAAAGTCAACAAAAGTCAATTATTTTCAGTTTTTCTTGTACGGCCGTATTTCACAAGTGCAATTGATGCTTTGTAATCTCACATTTTTTTCACTAATTTCCATGTTGCTGGGTTTTTCCTGTTCAGCTCCATCTCCCAACTCCAGACCCTGGTTCATTTCCAAGGTTCTTCTGGTCAATTCCTGTGCTTTTCTCTGTCTCTCAAGCATTTTCCTTTGTAATACTGGAAAAGAGCTCACTGGCAAAGTCTCTCTATGAGCGTTATTATCAGAAGAATGAGAAGCAGAGTGTATGTTTGCTTGATGTCTCACATTTTGTTGGACAAACTTTTGTATTTCCTTCTTAGCTTTTTCTGCATCAAAAATTACTTTGATTCTCTAGAAAAAAAATATTTTGAGGACAGCTGGATACAACAGCTTGCATCTCATACTTGTCTCTTGACATTCCTTGATTGCTGGAATAAATTTGCTTCTCTTCTGCCTGGTATACAGTGAATAATCACTTTCCTCAAACATTCTGCTGTCTCCAACTTTTAAAACTTTGCCCTTCTTCCACAGTTTTGTTAGGATCATCTTTTTTGCTGGTAGAATTGCAACTTTACTAACACAGGTCTTGGCTGCTTTTTCATGACCATGGCCTGGTTTGGAGCATATACTCGATGTGCTCTTTCATTTCATAACTCCTGTGGAATACCACCAATCCAGTTGCTTATTTCTGTTGTCATAAAATTAATAGTCTCTTTCTTCCGGTCTCTTCTAGACAGTGAAACAAAATAGAGAAGTTATTACCAGAAGTAAGTTAAATCTTCAGTTTGATACAATATTCATAATTACTACAAAACTTAATGTCTTCACAGTCCTCGTACTAGCTAAAGGCAGTAATTGATTAGCAGCATCTCTGAATTCCCTTTGCAAATAAGTGATAAACATGTTTGATTGGTATGGCTCTTAATTACATTTGGATTTCAATTAAGAAAATGTGGAGCACAAATCAAAGACACTGTTTGTATTTGTGTTTTTTTTAATCTTTTGTAATGAAATGTTTTTACTCAGTTGTTCTCAAAGAACTGTCCTGGCACCTGAAAACTTGCTGTCACTCATGGTGTGTATTCATCAGATGGGATGGGTGAGGGTGTGGTTTGCTACTGCACATCCTGGGAATACTATTTTGAGATATAAATGATACATTTTTATTTGTATGCATGAATTTATTTATTTATATATTTATCACTAGCTAAATAATTTCATTTAGACAAATGGGTATGTCCTTTAAGGAGGTAAAAATCCAGAAATCTTAATAGCTACAATTTAAGCAGCTTAAGAAGCAAACATTGTATTAGTCCTAGTTCATGAGAAAGGGTTACACACCAGTGAATAGGCAGAAGTAGCTTGTCTATCTGTTACATTTCTGTAATAACATAGGAACTCAACAGAATGATGCATTTTGTAGAATATGGTCCATCTCTGCTGCCTTTTGATTTTCTGGAAATTGCTTTTTTAACCAGTGCTGTCACTAAATTGATGCTTTGCTTGCTGGCAGAATGAAAAAAGAAACCACATCTGTAAAAACGTGACCCTGGCTTTGTAAACCAGATAGCCCAACACCTGTGACTGAATTTTTTTATCAAGTTCTTTTATTTAGCTTTATTAGCTGTGATATAGGGTTTCATTTACACAAAAACTATACTTTCTTTTATGTCTAGGAGTGTTAAAGCTGAATGTAACCCGAGATCTTGCTGAGCTCACATTGTAAGCTATGGTCTATATAATGGGATTTTACTTGTTTCTCTTGTATTGCAGTGTATTGAATCCTACCATATTCTAATAATGCAGTTTTCAGTTTTATCATATCCATATATAATTACGTATATGAAATATTAGAGAATTAATCTACCTGTTTTATAATATGTTAGAGTACACTAGATGTCTGTATATTTTGAGGTACGCAGGTTATTAAGCCATCTGATAATTTGGAGAATATCTTATTAAATGGCAGTATGTGTGTGTCTGTGTGTATTATATATACATGTAGATAGCTAAGATACACACACACACACACACAATGAATGATGCAGTTACTTTACTAATTTCAGTATTTGTGTACTGTAACACTGAGCTAGCAGAAACTGTGAAAATGATCTCAGCATTGCCAGAAACTAAAATACTTTAGCTTAAAGAGTTGGAAGGAAGTCTGTTGGGTTGTCCTTTTCCTCTACTAGCCAGCACTGCATGTTGATCTGGACTCAAAGTAACCTGCACATGGATGCTGTCATATAATATTATAAAGATTAATTTAATTAGTGCAGAAGAAAAAATATACAAGTCCGATTACTCTGATTATGCATATTTGTCTTCTTTCCATTTTGCTTCCTACTGCAACAAGAAACATGAGATTTTATGCAAATTATTGTGTGTGAAGCCACGGTGGTGCAGCGGTAGCGTTGTTGCCTCACAGCAAGAGGTTCTCCTGTTCAATTCTCGGCTGGAGTGCCTTCTGTGTGGAGTCTGCATGTCCTCCCCGAGGTCGAGTGGCGTTCGAAAGACATGCCTGAATGGGCGTGCCTTCTTTTGAAGGTTGGGCGTCGGGCTGGCAACTCGGCACCATAAAAATCTACTGCCAATCATTAGCGGACCGGAGTTCCGCTGTGGTGACCCCTAACCAGGAAAAGCCGAAAAGACAAACAATTTAGCTATAGACTGTGTTAGTTGAATTGCACTTTTGTTCTTACCATATGCTTTGAGAAAAAAAAACATGACTGTATTCCTCCAAGTATAAGTTTCAAAGGAGATACTACATTTTGTTTTCAGAATGTACTAATATAATTTTGCATTTGAAATGAGACAGAAATTAAATGTTTTTAAACCTTGAAAATGTGTTTTGTTGCAACCTGTAATTGTATACTAGGTTGTTTACACTGCACGTTATATGTGCCATACAAAATTCACGTGTTCATTCATTTGTTTGTTAAACATTGTGAACATAAACGAAAAGACATATATATTGTCTATGGCTTACAATTCAGTATAATGAGTTTCAGTCAAGTGAGTTTTCGGTATTTTGGTCTCTGTCAAGTGAAAGTCAGTCAAATGAAATTTCAGTCATGTGAAGTAGACCCAGATATATATATATATATATATATATATATATATATATATATATATATATATATATATATATATATATATATGGGTCTACTACCGGAGATCGAAATTACACTATTTCGAAATCCAGTAGTAGATGCCCACTAACGCGAAAGTGCACTTCACCAAAAGTGCACTTTGCACCACTGAGAATGGTTACAGACCTTAGGGTTGGGGCTTGGGTTAAGGATAGTGGATAGCTAGTAGGGCTATCCACTATCCTTAACAAGCTAACCTAAGGTCCATGACTACTGCACCACAGTGGAGGAAATTGTATGTCCTCCATGGTGCAGTAGTCACAGAACCATGTCCTCCACTGTGGTGCGGTAGTCACAGACCTTAGGGTTTGGGCTTGGGTTAAGGATAGTGGATACCTAGTAGGGCTATCCACTATCCTTAACCCAAGCCCTAACCCTAAGGTCCGTGACTACCGCACCACAGTGGAGGACATTGCCCATTCGCTCAAGTGGTGTTCGCGAAAGTGCACATTCGGTGAAGTGCACTTTCGTGTTAGTGGGCATCTACTACTGGATTTCTAAATAGTGTAATTTCGATCTCCGGTAGTAGACCCATATATATATATATATATATATATATATATATATATATATATATACACATATATATGCGCGCACACACACACACACACACATATACGTACATACATACATACATATCGCCAAAAGTTCTCAAATCTGATACTGTCTTCATAGAGGCAGGCATTGTGTATATGTATTTTGCAGACCTCATTCACCATTTTAGTATCGATGTTTTCTAGAAATAGATGATCACTCAGTGTTCAGATGAAGTGTTTTTTTTAAGCAAATGTAACTTTTAAAGGATATGCCTTGTTTAAATCCTCTCAGTAGCAGTTGTCTGAAAATAGACAAGTCACTGGGTGAGGCAGTGTTATAGATTATTGAGGATTCTGTCAGTGTTAGGAAGAGTCGTGTTTGCATCAAGTTCTGTTAACAGCCACAGTGATCATTGGATTACAGCTTTTTTTCAAAATCAGTATCTCTCTACTAAGTGAACCTGTCCTGATGTGTCATGCGAGAATTCAGTAGCACGGATCCCTTTTATAAACATCACTGGCAGATGCCCACATCAATTCGTCTTGCCACCCAAAAACCCTATATGCATGTTGATTTACAATTAAATCTCACTACTTCCTATCTTAACTGTATCCTCAGAATCTATGCTTTCAGAACCATAAGACAAACTACCAGGACAACCAAATTTTCTTCCTTCATAGTAAATATTCCTTGCTACCTATCTTCTACCAGCTTTCAGACTTCTCCACAGCTAAATAGCCTACAACCCTGCATCGTCTCACATCCTTCTTGATTCCTACTTCCCCACTACCTGCCATCAATAAAATACAGATTCCTTTACCTAATCATGCTACTCCTCAGCATATCCGCTGTTTTCCTCCTCCTACTGAACCATCTCTCATCTACCATGACTCAGTAGTAGCTGTCAACGTCTCTCCAACTCTGTCCCAACCTTCTATCCATACGCCTTCCCTAAAGTCTCCACATATCCAACCAAGCCTGTTAATTGGTGTCCCTCGCATTTACCCCAAATACAGACTGATTAATTCTCTTTCAAATCAAATCAAAATAAAATTAAGTGGAAAATTACTCTCCAAAAGCCAAGAATCAATAATACTACAATATACTAACATTCTCCTAGGAGGAGACATTCACCCTAATCCTAGCCCAATCTATCACAACCAACATCAAGATAATTCCTCTCCAGACATTACTCCAGCCCCACAATGGTCATCCGCTCACCCTGGTAAATCTAACTGTTGCTGCCATAAATATTAGAAGCATAAGAAGTAAAACTACTGAACTGCATGTCTGGATCACCCAACATAAGCCTGTATTCTTGCTGTAATTGAAACTTGGCTTAAACCCAGTATAAACAACTCCAAAATTACACCCCTGGGCTATAATGTCATCTGTAATGACTATATAATGAGGAGGGGTGGTGGTATTGCTTTGATATTTCCCAACAGCAACCACATTTTCCTCTACAACAAGCCAATACCAAAATTCAGTACAGGAGAGCTTATTACTTCACGGAAAATAAACAATTACAAATAAATATGTACTACTGTCTTTTACATCCCTCCTTATGACAATACAGCTACACTGGAAGATATCCTATATTGGATATCCATAACAATTCCACAAGAAACAATACTACTAGGTGATATCAATGCCAATTGGTTGGACATAGATTCTAACTCCCCTACATCCAGAGTGAACTTATATGGTTTCACACAACTAATTAATAGCTCTACACATTATAGCAAGACATCAGACTCCTTATTAGTCTTAATCCTAGTATCAGACCCTAGTAAATTCACCACCATAGGTACAATGTCAGACTCTGTCACTGACCATCTCCCAATCTGTTCAACCAAACATCTCACACATCCACTTAAACAGCATGATTATAAAACAACTCACAATCTCTCCATGTTTAACACAGAAATATCCAATGTTATGTAGTCCAATCTCGCCTACATTCATACCCGTGGGTTCGGAGCCAAACCTCGGCTCCGACTCGGCCATACTCTAGATCAAAGTCTTTCAGTTGGCTGGGCTAAGAAGGTATACCATGCTGCACTGCTTCCTTTCCCCAGATCTCGTTTGCCGCTCGTATAGCTCGGACGTAGTCTCGCTCTTGGCTGTGGCTAAGTATCACTTTTGTCTTTATTGACAGTTTTGCTTAAAAAAAAGCTATTTTCTTAGCTGTGTGTTGTGTGTGTGTACTGGTTTAATACTTGGTAAAATTTTTTCTGGTATTATTGTCTTTTGTGGTGTCCTGCTAACTGTTTCCCATACGGGCTAGGCCCGTTTCAGTTAGAGGACCTAGTCCACCCCTTCTTCTGTGTTGCTTGTTAGTAGGTTCCTATCCCTCGGGCTAGTACTGTTTAAATTAGAGGACCTAGCCTTTTTTTGTGTTCCTGTTGAGACCGATTAAGTTAAAGGTCTTGTGTAATTGTTTGTTGGTTTTGCTTAGTTCCGCACTTTATATATTAACGGTTGATCGCTATTAACAGTTGGTGTTTCTCTCATTATGTCTAAGGATACGAAAGAGCATAAGCCCTCGGGCTTTAAGAAGTGTACTAAATGTGGTTATAAGATGTCTATCACTGATGGACACTCTGTGTTTATTGTCTGGGGGCTATTCACCTCCATGAATCTTGTACTTTTTGCCATGCATTTAGCCCCCGTGTTCTTCAGGAGAGGAAGAACAAACTAATTTTGAAAGGACTTTTGAAACCCTCCTTCGAGGAGGATTTGGGAAGGGCTTCAAGTCCTATCCCTCTAAGGCTAAAACTTCTAAGGCTAAAAAGCGTTCTTCAGCTCCATCTGTATCCTCGGAGCCTCCGGAGAAAGTAGTGAAATCTACTGTGGCATCCTCGGCTCCACTGTCCTCGGAGCCGCAGGAAGATAGTATATTGACTGAATCTGCTTCAGCTCCAAGTCCCTCGGAGCTGATTGCGGAGATGCTAGTTAGGAGCCGGAGCCAAATTTTAGGCCGGTTTCTCCTCCTCGTAGGTCTCCTTCGGAGAGGAGGTCTAGATCTCCTTCCTTATCTTCTAGGTCCTCCAGGACTCTTTCAGATGTGGATATAGATAGAGTGGTGCAGAGACTGCTCCAGTCACCGGTACTGGCAAAATTGTTTTCGGCTCCAGCCCCATCGGCTCCGGAGCCTGTCACCTAACCAGCGTCGATACTTCCTCCTCTGATCGAATCTCAGCTTTCGGAGCTGGAGTGGTCGGCACCTTTTGATGTCCCTAGGTCGGCTCCAATGGCCCATCCTGGCTTATTGGCTCCGGCTTCAGTTCTGACCCTGTCGACTCTGGCCATGGGGTCCAGGACTCATGGTTCCTCGGTCGGAACTGAGGGGGAGGCCTCGGGTCATTTTTCGGTGCTTCAGCGTGGGGAAGCCTGACCCCTGCTTCGGATTCGGACCTTGTCCCTTCTGCTCCGAGATCTTCCATGGCTGGTCGATCTTCGGAACCAGGGGGACCAGCTTTCGAGGCCATGCGGAGCGCACTGGCCAGGTCCTCAGCGACATCATTCAGCACTGACACTCTGTCCCCTCCAGCTCTGGTGCGGGTCTCTAATCGCACTCTATCTTTCGACAGTGGAGACCCAAAGCTTCAGGATACCCCCATGAGTGGTCCCCATATTTTGAGGGCCCCCTCAGTGTTTTTGCCTGAGGAGCCACCCAGAAAAAGAACGTTCAAGAGGAAGCACATTGACTCCCAAGATGAGTCCCTCACGTCAGACACCGACCTCGAGGAATCGGAGGGGTCCCCCAAGTCATCCTCTGAGGATGTCTCTTTCTCTGACATCCTGGAAATTTTGAAGCAGAGGGATGACTGGCCCTCCAAAGCTCCCTCCGAGGAGGAGTCGGTGTTCCTGAAGGCCTTTAGGGCTCAGCCCTCCACCTCCTGGGTTTCTCCACCCTTCGACGAGCTTTTAGATCTGGTTTGTCGAAGGGTGTGGGAAACCCCTGACTCTGTGGAACCAGTCCCCAGGAGACCCAACAAATTCTTGTTCACCCCCTCCGACAAAGATTTTCTATCCAAGGGAGTTCCTGTAGATGCCATGGTGGTGGCAGCAGCCACCAAGAAGGAACTGGCTGAGACTTCGTCTACCGTCCATCCTCCTAACAAGGAGTCTAGGACCATGGACCGGTACGGGAAGCGTATGTTTTCTTCAGCTGCCTTTACACTGCGGTCACTGAATTACTTATCTTATTTTACATGGCTCCAAAGAGATCTCCTGAAGGAGCTTGGAGATACTCTACAGGGTAACATTTCTGATACAGTGGCTCAGAAGGTCAATGCTCAGATGTATACCCTCAACTCTATTGCTAACTCCTCCATGAGGCTGATCTCTTACACAGCCGAAGGAGCGGGTAGGGCAGCAAGTTCGGGAGTTGCTCTTAGGAGACACTCCTGGATGCACCTCTGTAATTTTGCGGAGGCCTTCAAGTCTACGTTCACCAATGCCCCGTTTGATGGTTCCTCCTTATTTGGAACCAAGGTGAAGGACACACTCACTAGGTGCGAGCAAGAGGGAAAAACTCTGTCTGCTGTGGGAGTCCATTTTTCTCTACCCTCTAGGCCTTATCCCAAGACCCAGAGGGGTGGGAAGATGTGGTTCAAAAAATCGCAGAGGTTTTTTCATGACGCACAAGGTGAGTCCCTCTCCAGAGGCAGGGGAGGGAGTGGTAATTCTGGTAGATGCTGCCCTAGGGGCAGAGGAGGCCCTCGTAACCAGGGAGACCACAATTCCTTTTGTGGTTCTCCCTACCAGCGTTCCTGATGGGAGGCCCGACTGTGCATTTCCGTAGCCAGTCGGGGGTCGCATTTCACAATACCCAGAGGCCTGGCAAAGTATAATTCAGGACCAATGGGTATTGAAAATAGTTTCCGGAGGATATCGCATTCCCTTCTCTTCGGCTCCCCCTCCGATCAAAAAAATCCCAGATGTTCCACCCAATCAAAGGGATTCTGCAGCTTCAGAGGTTTTAAAGCTGCTAGAAAAAGGAGCCATCCAGCCTGTCCCCACAGACCAGATTGGATTAGGGACTTACTCCAGATTCTTTTTGGTGCTGAAAAAAACGGGACCTCAGACCCATTTTGGATCTCAGCAGACTGAGCACCCATGTAAAGAAGTCCAAGTTCCAAATGGTCACATTGCAATCTATTCTCCCATTGTTGGGAAAAGAAGTGTGGATGTGCTCCATCAACCTCAATGATGCTTACTACCATATAAAGATGGACAGGGCATCCAGAAGTCATCTATGCTTCCAGATGGGAGCCAGTCATTTTCAATTTCACGCCCTGCTCTTTGGTCTCACCACAGCCCCCAGGGTGTGCACCAAATGCATGGCAGTGGTAATGGCTCATTGAGACTTCAGGGATTCCAAGTGTTTCCGTACCTGGATGACTGGCTCCTTTCTGCCACCAGCAGGCATCTACTCATACAAACCAGAGACACCACGATCAAACTGTGTCAACATTTAGGCATCACTCTAAATTGGGAAAAGTCTGCCTTGTTGCCCTCGCAACATGTCACCTTTATAGGCACTGAGTTAGACACCGTGCTCATGAGGGCATTTTAAAAAATAGAAAGGATTCAAAGTTTACAACAGCAGGTGTACACGTTACTCCCTTTGAGAAGAGTGAAGGCAAGATTGATCCTCAAATTGTTGGGGACGATGGCTGCTACAATTATGCTGGTTCCTTTGGCGAGGCTACACATGAGGCTCCTTCAATGGCTACTCTTCACCAGTGGTCTCTACAACATCTTCCTCTTTCTCATCTCATAATAATCAAAGACAGGTGCAAGCAGGATCTACACTGGTGGCTTCACACCAGCAACCTTGACGCGAGAAAACCCTTTGGTCCATCCCCTCCGGTTGCCACAGTGACCACGGACACCTCCCAGATAGGGTGGGGGGGCATTATCTAGGAAGGACAGTCCAAGGCACGTGACAGGAACACGAGATGCATCGGCATATCAATGTCCTGGAGGTGAGAGCAGTGCTACTAGCATTGCAAGCACTTTAGAACTTTCTTCTTCTCAGGACAATTGCGATCCACACAGACAATATGTCAGTGGTATGGTATCTAAACAAACAGGGAGGAACCAAGTCGTACCCCCTTTGCAAAGTGGCCATGCGAGTGTGGCAGTGGGCAGTGGCTTCCCAACGTTTTCTTGTAGCAACACACATTCCGGGGAAGTCCAATGTGATTGCCGGCAGGTTGAGCAGAGCTATTCTGATGCCTCACGAGTGGTCTCTAAACAATCAGGTTGCGGAGCAGATTTTCCGCAGATGGGGTATGCCTTGCTGCTACCTTTTTGCCAGCCCCCCCTCAATACCAAATGCAGCAGCTACTTCACCCTTATCCCCCCTTAGGGGAGCCACCCAGGAACGCTATAGTTCACAATTGGCTCTCCGGTCTACTGTATGCTTTCCCTCCTGTTCCTCTGCTGACAAAGGTTATTCAGAAAGCACAATTTTTGGGAAGCAAAATGATTTTGATTGCTCCACACTGGCCTCGTCAAATTTGCTTCCCCTTTCTCCATCCTTACCTAGTGGATGCCCCCTGGATTCTGGACCCTCAACCAGATTTGCTGACTCGTATGTCAGGGCAGCTCCATCCCTCTCTTCAGACTCTCCGGTTGACAGCCTGGCTCCTCCACTTCTATCATTAGTCAGGCTTCATCATTTTTCACCAGACGTGGTTCATATTCTGTCTTCCTCCCATAAGCCTTCCATCAGAAAAATCTGTTCCAGGAAATGGAAGAGATTTTCCATCTGGGCGCATGCAAGACAAATTGATCCTTATACAGCTCCAATTTCGTCAGTCCTGGACTTCCACTCCATACTTTTCAACCAAGGATCATCGGCCTCAACTATTAAAGTCCAGTTGGCAGCTATTTCCACTTTTCATGTCGCTGATGAGCCTAGTCTCATGGCACATAGACTTTGTAAGGCATTCCTGAAGGGCACTATGCTGCTTTGTCCTCCAGTTTTTGAACCATTTATGCCTTGGGACTTAAATTTTGCTCTACGATTTCTCACTTCACCCCCCCTTTGAGCCTGCAGCCACTTGTGATTTAAAATATTTGACTTGGAAGACAATCTTTTAGTAGCCATAATTTCAGCCAGACGTGTCTCGGAGCTTCAAGCCTTATCGTTTAGACCACCTTACTTGATTTTTCATAAGGACAGGGTTTCTATCAGACCAAACCCTTCCTTTCTACTGAAAGTGGCTTCCATTAGTAATCTAAACCAATCCATTGAACTACCTGTATTCTTTCCAGAGTTCTCGAACAAGGCAGAATTTAGATTTCATCAGCTGGATGTGCACAGACAATTACGATTCTATTTACATAGAACGAAGGATCTCAGAAAATTGGATCAGTTGTTTGTGTCATTTTCAGAAAACAGGATTGGGTCTCCTGTTTCCAAAGTCACCTTGTCTAGATGAATTTCCAGTTATATTTCATTCATTTATGCTTCAGGTGGCAGGGATTTACCATTTCGAGTGAAGGCTCATTCTACCTGATCTGTGTCTACATCTACAGCCTTTCAGGCCAAGTTGTCTATGGATGATATTTGTGCTGCGGCTACATGGGCATCTCCTCACACCTTTGTTACTCACTACAAGTTGGATTTGGTGTCCAGAGGCAGGTCGTCCTTTGGTTCCACAGTGCTCAGGAGTATTTTCCACTGAGCCTCCCAGGATTCAGGTGCTGGGGATGCTGTCCCACGGGTAAGAATGTAGGCAAGATTGGACTACATAACATCAAGAAGTTATGTACTCACCATAACGTTCGATGTATGTAGTCCATCTCGCCTCCCATTCTTACTTACCCCCCCTCCTTCCCCCATCCTGGAGGACCTAGGGTTTAGGTATGGTTTCAAATTCCTTTCTGGTTATTATGTTCTTCCTTCTCTATATGTTGTTGTATGTGGAGGAGTGAATGATTAGCTCGCAGCAAACAAGATCTGGGGAAAGGGAGCAGTGCAGCATGGGATACCTTCTTAGCCCAGCAAATTGAAAAACTTCGAGCTAGAGTATGGCCGAGTCGGAGCCGAGGTTCGGCTCCGAACCCATGGGTAAGAATGTGAGGTGAGATGGACTACATACATTGAACGTTATGGTGAGTACATAACCTCTTGTTACTGCCCTATCATCTGTTAACTGGAACACCCTAAAACTCCTCCCCTTAGATGATGCTGTAAATTAATTCAATACAACGTCCCTAAATATCCTTACACCTCCTAGAAGGAAGAGACTAAAAACAAGTAATGCAATTTGGCTGTCCAAAAAGAGTAGAATGCTAATGCAAGATCAAGAAAAAGCATGGAAAGATTGGCAAAATATATAACAAAACAGTATTTCAAAAAAAAAAAATTCAGAATACTCCACAACTATATTAAAAAAATAAATGAAGACGAAAAAACTATACTATACCAACATTCTTAACAACAGTAAACACAACCCTAACAATTCTGGTCAGCCATTAAAGAAATCTTACATCAGAATTCAGCTCTAACGCCTCTCCCGATAAATTGCCCCTTGAAACGGCAATAGAACGTAGCCATTATTTCATGGATAGTATAGCATCCCCAACCAAGGATTTCCCAACCTTGTCCAACAGCCACTTATCACCACATCCACTTTCACCTTCAAACTTGTGCCCACATCTTATGTAAAACTACTCTTAAACAAATTGAAATCATGCTGTACTTCAGGTGATGACCTTCCAAGTGAGTACTTTAAAATAGCAGCCAATAGTATTGCCTATCCTATCTCAGTCATTATAAATAGGTCAGTCCAGGAATCCTACTTTCCCTCTGTCTGGAAAAAAAATCACACATTATCCCTCTGTACAAATGAGGAAATTCATTTTTAAAGAGGATCATGTCACTCAGTCCGAGACTATCACTCTTAAGATTAATAATAATTAAAGTTCTTCACCAAAGGATATTTCTTTCTATTTTACTTAGCTCTTACCATTTCAGTCTGGTTCCTTTCGTCTGTTTCAGTATACCCTACAAATTATTTTCTAGCCTATCTGAATGGTTTGTTTTCTACTTTTTAATTTGTACATGTTATGCGCTGTTGACTACTTGGGTCTGATGGTGTTATTACAGATAACTGTCTGAATATCCATGTGTTTGTGTGCGTGTATATTTGTCGCTCTGTCTACATATATATATATATATATATATATATATATATATATATATAGATAGATAGATATAGATACATACACACACACACACATACACCTACACACACCTATAGATTGATATAGATATCTGGATCTGTGGCATAATGTCAAACAATGATCAGATGCCATAATCTCGATCCCACAAGATCAAACTACACAATATCTAACATAAAAAGTAAAGACATTTTTATGTAGGGGGCAAGCCCCCCCTTTATTTCTTATTATATATATGTGTGTGTATATATATATATATATATATATATATATATATATATCGCACTACAGTGAGGAAAGAACAAAATCCCAGTCAGTACTGTACTGCAGTCTCCCACAAACAGCTACCAGCATTTTGGCATTTTTTTGAAATTCTAAGATGGGTTTGACATTGTGAGCATTTGAGTAAAGGACTTTGAACTCAGAGACAGATAGATAGCGATAGAGAGGTAGATAGCGATACTATATTAACAAAGACCATTTTTTTCTGGCACAAACTGAGCCACATGGCAAAGATGCAGTCCATCCATCCACACTTATAAGTCATTTATGTCTCTTGTAGCGACCCTGTTATCAGCATCTGCCTTCCAAAGGTTTTACTAGATGAGTAGTTATAGTCATAGCACATAACAGTAAATGACAACATTTGACAGTGGGCATTTCAGTTGACTGACAGCAGTAGAAATGTTTATACAGTACAGCAGAATTTATATAAAACATTAAAGAAGGAAACATAATGACTTTTTCCCCAAAAGATTAGCAGTACAGGAATTCTTTGATATATAAGTATACAGATATTTTTGGTCAATGGTGTAAGAGATAAAAACAGTCAGTAAAAAGTCAAGGAAAAGTTTAAGATTTATAATGGTAATCTTAAAATGTAGCAATTGTTAGTCGATAGTACTCCTAGAAGAATAGTTGCTGTGAAGTTATCCATGGAATTGAATAATTTCCTGAGTAGCATGACCCTCATAATAAATTAAATAAGCATTGAGTAGAATTTTAACATATTCTCCTAGTATATCAAAAATGTTTTATATATACATTAGCATCTATGTTAATATAATGAAGCCAACTATTTCCTATAGTCTACTGTGTGCAACATTGATGAGTCTGAAATAATAACAGTTTCACTGAAGAAGATGCCTTGTATGTTAGCCTGTATCTCTGAAGCAACCATAGTTGATCTCTTTTACAAAACTGGGCCTCATTTTTTTTGGAGTACTGTACAATTATTGAGAGCTGTTAGTTCATTAAACATTTTACTCCATAAGACAGGTACTGTTTTACAGAAGACACTTATGTGTGTGCTAAGGTAACATCAGGACTTTTCAGCTGTGTGGCGTCATAACTTCTTAGGTCAGAGTTTGTGTTAATAACCATAAGGATATTTTTAAGAGGGCAACAATATTGTTTGCTTAAAGGTTAATATTTTGTGTAGAAAGGTAACTGTGATTGGTAACCAAATGATTTTATTTAAAGTTAAACAGTGATGATGAATGGACTCAAATAAATGAGTAAATGTACACATTTTATTTTCAGTGGTTTGCAGTAAATTAGTATTTTATTCAGAATTAAGGGATACAGTAGAGGCACTGTATACTGTCATTAGGGTAATAAGATGATCTAATGTTTAAGTTTTCATTCTATTCGAAACAGTTAGGTTTAGATCTGATCCATGGATCTGACTCAATTGTTATTAAAGCTCATGGCCACCAAAAAGCTCACAAGGTCTTCCCTTACCCATAATGCACCAACCCTAACCTACCTCAGATATCGTTTGCTGCTTTTCATGAAAAGATGTGGTCAGCCTTGTTTCTCAAGTTTTCTCAGATGTGTGTGTTTCTTTATCAGTAGTTTCTCCTTTTCTATTCTTAATGTCATTATTATATCACTCCGTTACCCCTTTTACACTTGGTGTAATATTTTTCTACCATCGTTAGTAATTCCCTGTTGTTACACACCAGTGTATTCTTTAATACCATTGCTGGTATTCCCTTTTTTACCTTTACTCTGTCTTAAATAAAAAAAAGTTTCCTTTTTCCTTCTTTACATCCTTTTTTCTTGTTGTCGGTATGTCTTAAAAAAGGACCTTCTGGATTTAAAAATTGTCAAAAGTGTGGGCATAAACTGCCCTTGCAGATGCCCATGTGTTATGTGTTTACTGCTTGGGCCCACAACATCTCCAAGTGGATTGTGTTATTTGTAAGAATTTCAGTTCTAGGCAGTAGCCAACAGGAAGAACAAACTGATTTTAAAGTGTTTGCTTACGTTCACCTTTGGTGAAGCTGTTTCTGGGGCTCAGTCCCTCAAAACGAAAACTAAGCAGTCTATGACTGTCTCCAAGATCCTCCACTTCTTCAACTCCATCTTCAGAGCTACCAAAGAAAAAGTCCAGTCTGGATCTGAAACCTGTTCATATCCACTCTCCTTCAGATCCAACCAAGAAATTGCAGGATGCAAACTCTTCAGAGCCGACTAAAAAATCAGTGAATCCATGTTCTTTGGATCCGAAGATCCTACCTCAGACTCAGTATTCTCTAACAATGGACCAAGTACCTTCCAAGGTTCCCTCACATTTTTTGGAAGGACATTCCAGGCCACCATCCCTTGCCTCATCTTATTCTTCTAGGAGTTTAACTGAGGAAGACGTGGGCAGAATGATGAGGAGGTCCCTCTTGGCGCAGATACAGTTAGGTGTTTTTCTGGCTTTTATCCCCTTGGTCAGGAAGCCCATCCATCTACCACATCACCACTACTTGCTCCTTCCCTGAGCCATTTCATTGCATCAGACTCCTGGATTTAAACCTTCCAGGTCTGCTCAGCTCGAATCCGAAGATAAGATACCTTTATCTTCGTATCTGAAGCTTTCTTTGAGTATACCGGATCTGACATTACAGAATCCAGATGACTCTCAGAGTCAAAGTTGCCTTGTCGGGTCCAAGTAGTTGGAGTCGACTCTGAGGTTTTTGGAGCCACTTCTACCCCTCAGAGCTTTGGCATTGGATAGCTTGGCTTTGACTTCCTCCTCGGAGAGATTGCTATTGGGGCAGAGGGAGGCAACAGTCCGGAAGCCTGCCTTCGCAGAGCCAATGTCTTCCTTCTCTCAAAATTGATCTGCCTTTGAGGTAGTGAAGAGTGTGTTCTCTGCTCCAACAAGACATATGGAGCCAACCCCCTCGGATCTCCAATCTAAAAAGAAAAATTGTTTAAGGGTGTCCTTCTTTAAGGAATGATCATGTAGCATCATGTCTGTGCATGTGTTCTTCTTCCTGTCCACGCAATTTTAAAGCATTTGCCTGTAAGGAGAGGAGAGTTTTCTAATTACTGCTGCTGTTCAGTTTGATTCTTTTGCTGCTGCTGGTTCTTGCCTACAAGGAGAGTCTTCCTGATTTGATTCTTTTGCTGATGCTGCTGGTTCTGTTCTTACTGGTGAGTTTTCTAATTGTTGCTGCCCGATTTGATTTGGAGAGTAATTACTGTTGCCGCCTGATTTGATTCTTTTGCTGCTGGTTCTGTTCTTGTCTGTGTGTACCACCCAATTTGATTGTTTTGCTGCAGGTTCTGTTCTTGTGTGTGTACCACCCAGTTTGATTCTTTTGCTGCTGGTTACATTTGATTTGATTCTTTTGCTGCCGATTTGATTCTTTTGCTGCTGGCTGTGTTCTTGTGTGTGTGTGTGTACTGCCCAATTTGATTCTTTTGCTGCAGGTTCTGTTCTTGTGTGTGTGTGTGTACTGCCCAATTTGATTCTTTTGCTGATGGTTCTGTTTGATTTGATTCTTTTGCTGCTGATTTTATTATTTTGCTGCTGGTTCTGTTCGCACGTGTGTGTGTGTGTGTGTGTGTGAGTGTGTGTGTGTGTGTGTGTGTGTGTGTGTGTGTGTGTGTGTGTGTGTGTGTGTGTGCGTGCGTGCGTGCATGCGTCTAATTGCTGCTGTTGCTGCTGATGCCCAATTTGATTCTTTTGCTGCTGTTCTGATTGTGTGTGTGTGTGTGTGTGTGTGTGTGTGTGTGTGTGTGTGTGTGTGTGTGTGTGTATGTGTGTGTGTGTGTGTGTGTGTGTGTGTGTACATACCGCCCGATTTGATTCTTTTGCTGCTGGTTCTGTTCTTGTGTGTGTGTGTACCGTCCAGTTTGATTCTTTTGTTGCTGGTTCTGTTCGATTTGATTCTTGTGTGTGTGTGTGTGTGTGTGTGTGTGTGTGTGTGTGTGTGTGTGTGTGTGTGTGTGTGTGCGTGCGCGTGCGTGCACGTGTATGTGTGTGTGCATAAAATGCCCCAGTTAGGTATACCTGGTGGTTAGTCTTACTCTAGCTCAAACCCTGTACCTTACTTATAAGAAACAAGAACCTGAATTCTCTACCCATGCCACCACTTGTGATTCAAGCTCTCAACTGTCCAGATTTGCACAGAATGTCTGGAATTTTGGCTCATACTTTTGGTCTGTTCTGCTTAAAATGTGTGGTTTTCTGACAAATCAGTGAGAACTGAAGTCACTAAATTATGATAGCCATTTAAGTTTCAGTCTTCCTATCTTTCAGGAAATGCATGGTTAACACAAAACACTTTATTCTAGCAACCTTCTAAGATTATACAAGAAATTTTTAAAATGGGTCCCTGGTTTTGGGCATTTGTCCCCACCCACATAAATTTTTCCCCCAAATTTCTTGTACTGTAAAGTTGAGAGATGTAGTTGAGTGTCAAGTGGATTTCACAAGGAGCTGAGAGCTTAAGGGGAAGAAATGTTTAGTGCTGCGTATGCTAAGTCTGTTTGCATTTAGTAGCACAACAGGTAGTTTACTTGCTTTTGATGCAGAAGGCTGTGGGTTGTACTCCCACAGTATGTAGATGGATTGCCGATACTGTACTATATTGTACTTTAAAGGAAGTGGATGCTGCAGTCCTGTGAATGGGAGATGCCTAGTACCTATGAACCTGTTATCAGTTTGCCATTCATTCCCTATTACAATATTACTAGCTTATCTTTTTTTAATGTAGCATAGACAGTTTATTCTTCAAGGGCAACATGCACTTTATTTGTAGATGAAACAATGAAATATAAAGTTGTTTGCTAACAACAACCTCTTCATTAGTTACAGATCTCTTTAATGTGGAATTATTTAGATGACCTTTACTTCTGCAGAGATTGTGCATATTTACTGATATTGGTGGATTGTAATGATGGAAGTATGAGCAGACTTGTATGATGGAAATGTTCTGAACTGGGCAGCTTTGTTATTATTGGGTCATACATTTTGTTTCATTGCTTAATGGAAAATGTTCAAAACAATAAAGTTAAAACATGCTCTAACAAGTGTGCTGTATTATACAAGGAATATAATTTAATACAATCAGGAAGGTGAATCATAGAACACATGTATGTGTGCAAGGGGCCTATGATTTGAAAACAGCTCAGAGGTAAACTTTATCCTCCACTGGCCAGATGCATTTTCTTTGAATGTGGGTTTCAGTGCTGTTTCAAGGGCAGAGAAGTTTTAATGCTAAGGCTGTTTTCATTGCGAGACTGTATTGCTTTGTTTAGCAGATGTCTATCAGTGGTTGTGCTGTAAAATTTAAAATAAGTTTTAAATGAAATCCAAATAATCATTGTAGAAGTAAAGCATAAAGCAGTATGCACATTACAGTGTTTCTGGTAAATGGGGAGAAATAGCCAAATAATAGGACACTGGAATGCTTGCGGGGGGGGGGGCGGTTTATGGTGAGCCTCATGTGACCATGATTTTGTGAAGGGGGATAGGCGGCAAACTCAAAGACAGCCCCAGCTGGCACAAACTCTAGCTATGCCACTGGACTGGCTCATTACTGCCCCGACCAGGCATCTACTAACAAGAGCAAGTATTTCAAATTTGTTCTCATTTGGGGATAACCATAAATTACAAGAAGTCTCAATTACAACCAACTCAAACGTTGGAATTCATAGGAGCAGTCTTCAACACAATCTCAGTGACAGCTTCTCTTCCTGTCTCAAAAGTGCGGACTATCAGATTCCAGGTCAGGAAGGTAATTACCAATACCAAAATTTTAGCCCAGTTAATTCTTCAAGCCTTGGGGTCAGTGTCAGCTGCCATAATCTTAATTCCTGTAGCAAGATTTAATATGAGAATTCTATAATGGATGCCAGCAACACAGTGGTCAATTCCTTACCAGAGTATGTTAGCACAAGTAAGAATTACCTTTGGTGGTGAATTCAGTTAGATCAAGTTCTACAACACCATCCTTTCAGTCTCCGTCAACCTAAGACCATAGTGACCATGGACGTTTCACAGATTGGGTGGGGGGCACTTCCTGAGGCAAACAGTCTTAATACACTTGGTCCCCTAAAGAGGCTAATTTGCATGTCAATGTTCTAGAGATGAGAGCCGTGCTCTTAGAGTTACAGGCCTTCCACAATGCTCTCCCTTTAGGGACAGTTGCGATTCAAACAGACAATATGTCAGTAGTTTGGTACATCAACAAACAAGGAGGAACCAGATCTTACCCCTTTTGTTGGAAAACATTCATAGTGTGGCAATGGGTGATCTCATCCAACCACTTTCTCATAGCAATGCACATTACTGGGAAATCCAATGTGATAGACAAATGGAACAGGTCCATTCTTGAACCTCACGAGTGGTCTCTCAACATGAAAGTGACCAAAATGATTTTCCATCAATGGGGCCAGCCTTGCTTCATTCTTTTTGTTAATTCCCTAAACAACAAATGCAGCAGTTATTTTGCTGTAATTCTCCCTTCCGGAGAAATCAGTGAAGGATACTGTACTTCACGATTGGCCACCTGGCCTACTTTATGCATACCTGCCAAGTCCCCTAATTCCGAAATTCCTGTAGAAAGCTGCCAGGTTGAAGAGCAAAGTCATCCTCATTGCAGCTTACTGGCCTTGACAGATTTGGTTCCCCTTTCTGTGGCCACATCTACTTTACCAACCTTGGATTCTGGTTCTGATTCCGAACCTTCTGTCTCACCTGATAGGAATGATTCATCCCAATCTCAGACCTCAAGCTGACAGTGTGGTTTCTCCAATTCCATTAATAGCCATACAACCGATGCTCATATACCCCATCTGTCATATTCTTTTATCTTCCCATAAGCCTTTGACAAGAAAACTTTACACAAGTAAATGGAAAGGGTCATTTGCTGGGCACAAAAAAAAAAACATACTGACCCCTTCTCAGCTGCTGTATATAGTGTACTTATATTTTTGGCAACAGTTTTTAATGAGGGAGCTAGTTCCTCAATGATTAAAGTAAAGTTAAGAGTAATCTCTAACTTTCATACTGTATTTGAGAATTCTTCTGTGCCTCTTCTAAACTTTGTAAGCATTTTTGAGAGGCACAGTCCTGCTGAGACCCCCATATAAAGATGCTCTTCCACCATGAGATTTGAATTTGGTACTGCAGGCCTTAATTCATTCTCCCTTTGAACCGGCAGCTAAAGGCGATGTTATGTTCCTGACCTAGAAAACTATCTTTCTTGTAGCTATTACCTGAGCTAGAAGAATTTCAGACCTTCAAGGCATTGTCATCTAAACATCCATACTTGATCTTTCGTAAGGATAAAGTCATATTACATACCAAGGCGTCTTTCCTTCCTAAGGTGGTGTCAGAATCCACTATCAATCAATCCATTAATTTGCCAGTCTTCTTTCCTAAATTTACAAATAAAGGTGAATATATGTTGCATTTATTGGATGTTCACAAACAATTATGTTTTTACTTACATAGGATAAAAGAAATTAGGAAGACAAATTAATTATTTGTGTCCTTTGCAGATTGTAACTTGAGCAAATTAGTTGCAAAGGTAAATTTAGCCAGATGGCTGACAGATTGCGTATCATTTATGTATAACAAATTGGGTCTAACCTTAACAAAACCTCTAAGAGCCCACTCAACTAGGTCCATGGCAACTTCTTCAGTATTTCTGTGTAGTGCTTCCATGAATGATATATGTGCGGCTGCAGCTTGGGCAAACCCTCATACCTTTATTATTCATTACAAACCGGATCTGGTCTCGAGGGGAAGAGTAGCCTTTGGCTCAATTGTGCTCAAGAATGTCCTTCCTTAGAGTTCACCCAGGATTTTTGGTAGCTGGGGACTCTGTCCCAACAGTTGAGGATAGAACTAAAGTTGACAAGATCAGATAAAAAAAGTATGTACTTACCATAACATTCCATTTGTGGTGATCATTTTCATTCTTGCTCAACTTCCCACCCACTGACCCCCAATCCTTTTCATTATGAACTTCTGGAAGAACAGAAGACTATAAGGACACCACTGTCCTTAATATTGAGTTCCAGACATGGCCTTTCTGTCAGGAAAGTTATAGTAGTTCTTTCTACTTTATATAAAACAGCAAACAAGATCTGAGGTATGTTAGGGGTTGGTGCATTATGGATAAGGGAGGAGCTCGAGAGTTTTTTGGTGGCTACGAGCTTTAGTAACTGCAGAGCCAGATTCAGACCCAACAGTTGAGGAACAATGAAAAGGAGAACACACATGGACAGTTATGGTAAATATAAAACTTTTTTTTTTTTTTACTACAGCAGCATTTATTGCTTCACTAGTGAGAAAGCCTAATTCAGTAGCAATGTATTTCTGGTGTGTGTGATACATTGTATGGAATTGCTGCTAAGTTCCTTACTAATAACAACTAAGGCTGATGCATTTTAACAAAATTGTAATTATTGTATTGTAAAATAGCATTGTAACAAAAAGCACATCAACATTTTTGTGGGTCAATAGCCAGCTTTTTCAAAATAATGAGAAAGTTTTCTTTCAATTAAAAAATCAGTAGACTGAATACCCCAGTGGCCTTTTTAAGCATTGCCATGCATCCCAAATGTATCTGACAAATCTAGTAACTCTAAGATTATTCTGTGGGGTATATGTAGATTGAGTCTGGGAGGTCAAGCATTTACAGATTGTCTCTGTCCACTAGGTGCATAGGTACCAGTCCAGAGGTGAATTTCCGATTCCCCATCCACTGGTTCAAATTACGCTTGAAGCAGGTAAGGAAGAACTTTGCTTCACATGGATGGGAAATCTGTTTCAGATAATTGGTATTCTCTGAGACACATACTTGTCCATGCAACATGACCTGTTTATATAGCAAGCAAGATTTAAGTCCCTAGATTGTGTAATTCTAATGCTATCTGTTTTGCAAATATGCAGAATTTTTATCAGAGCAGTATCCAAGGATGCCTTGTATGACAGGCATAGATTGCCCCTCAGTACTCTATAGGAGATAGACATAGGGCTTTGAGGTGATCCATGTTGGGCATGTCTTTTATGCTTTGTATTCTTTTTGTGAGGAACCTCTGTAGACATTCCATTTGCTGCATGTGCTTGATCAGGTACATACCGAAGGTGGTATTGTACTCAATGATCGGTCTGATGAGGGCAGAATGAAGTGGAACAATGACTTCCTTGGACGTGGTTGCCACACCCTTGCTTAAAAGTTGAACAGTATGGAATGATTTCCTTACTACTATAGACACATGGTAGTCGAAGGCCTAGTTGCTGTCTACATGCATCCCCAAATCCTAGACTACTGGATCTTCTCTTGGCAGTGTGTTATCAGTGACGGAATTTCCAGGGATAGACAACTTTCTCATGGATAATATTGTGTATTTCTTGAGTTTTAGACCATGGCTTTTTCATCCATCCTTTGTGCGAATCAGCCCTTCTTGGAGAATATTAGTGTCCTGAGGGATTCTATGACTGTACCTAGTTCGCAGTCATCTGTAAACTTGGTGAGCCACAGGCTGTTGATGTTGGCCTTAAATTTAGAGAAGTAGATGTTAAAAAGGAGTGGACTTGGCACAGAGCCTTGGGGTGACTCTGCTAGAAAGTAGTTTCTTTGTGGAGGAGCGCTATCCTAACTTCTTGGGTCCTACCTGAAAGCCACCTGACTATCTAGCGGGTGACGGATTTATGTCTGATTCCATGAGTTTGTGTATAATGTCTAAGTCAGGTGTTGTATCAGAAGCCTAGGACATGTCAAGATAGGTATGTAGCCTTTTGTTCTCATCCATTGCCCTGGTGACTTTCTTGAAAAAGTGCAGTAGGTTGAGTATGCATGATTTACCCTTGACGAAACCAAACTGGGTTGGATTTTGAGTTTATAGACTTACTATGCCATTATCAATCATTTCCATAATAATTCTTTCCATTGCTTTGCATACGAGACTAGTCAGACTTATGGTTTTATAGTTTTTGGGGTGCATCATTCTCCCATGTCTGTGAGGACCAGATGCAGTATGTTTGCACCCCTTGTGGGCATATGGACAATCTGATCCAGGGAGTTTGTGTTAACAATGTCTAAGAATAACTGGGCCTATATGTCTGGGGTTGTGTATGTTTCCCAGTTTATTGTGGCATAGTTGAGGTCATCCATGAATATGGTATTGGGTTGAATGGTAAGTGACTCCAGTGAGTTTAAGTATGTGTTATGGGTTTCCTGGGTCATAGCAGGAACCTGTAGTTTGCAAGGGTATGATATGGGACTTTGAATATGGTAATTTGATCTTGGAGAGGCTCAAGCTTGTTGGCCAGCCTTGAGGTATGATTGTTTTTGATGTAAAATTGAGACACCTTCAACCTTAGTCCCTGCCTATGCAGTATCTTATCTAAATGTGTGGAAGGTATTATAGCCTAGCACTGCTAGGATGCTGTCTGTGGCTTTAAACTATGCCGCCAAAACTGCACATACATCTGCATTCTCCAAGGTGAGGAGAGCTTGTAGGGAGCAGAGATTCTTGTATAGACTCCTGGTATTGAGCAGTAACACCTTTAGAATTTCTAGGGATGGTTTTGCAATGTCAGAAGGTTTGTAAGTTTGGCATTACCTAAAAATGGCACTCTGGGGGAAGGACAATGTTTTATGCAGTATTTGAAAGCCTATCTCTCTTCCCTACTTGCAACCTCTAGCATTCCATGTATTTGTTGCCCTGCTGTGATATTTCTACAGTAGGAACATATATATTTGGAGCTATTTACTTATGTTTATATAATTTGTTGTGAAATTTCAGGAATTGTATCTTTAAATGCTATGATTTAATCTGTACTTCTGCACTACTATGTGACCTATAACTTTGATAATAGTATTGTCTTTAATGGAGCTTTTCTCTCCAGGACTCCATTGAAAATGGGTTCTTATTTGACCATACATGGCAAACCAACAGTAAATAAAATAAAAAATAAATAGAGAGAGGTGACAGATGCAGACCATCCCTGTCAAAGCAATGTGCTGACAAACACTGTACCACTTTGAAGTGACAGCAAAAACAAAGCCAATTATTAAAGGCAATTATCTTTTGTTCATATTTTGGCGTCAACCTTAGAGAAGTTGGAATGCTCGGTGCTAGGCTCATGCTGGCCTGGGGCACACAATCTGTGTGTTCCATCATGTCTCTTCATGTGGACCAGGGAAGTATGTCTCAGGTCATTTACAACCACATGGACTATGACAGAGTTATACTGGTACTTGTAATTCAATGACTTGAGTGCATGCATGATTTGTCAGATCTTGGCAGATGACGGGCAGCAGACAGTGAGTTTCTCTATACTTAGCCTGATGGGTGGGCTAGCTTTTTGTTTCACAACGGGGTCTACTATGACTATAATATTAGGTTGTGTGGAAGTTTTGGTTGTTTAGTTCCCTTTCTGTGGAAATATGCCTTATGGGCTTAGAAACTGAGACATCATGGAATATTACAATATTTGTTGGGTGTTGTTTTTGTTGAGTGCTGTAGAGGTTGCTGAGGACACTTTTTTGAGTGCAGTATAGTGGAGGTATTTGTGGTTTAGGGAGATTACATTTAAGAGCTTCAGCATATGCTGGTCCATGTGTCTGGTCTGTACTATATGATGTAGGTGTAGTGTGTGTGTATGTTACTGACAACCTGCTTGTTATTAACAGTCCTTGTATGTTAGAGCCCTGATTCCAATTTTATAGCATAACTACATCTCTCACATACCATATCTGTTTGTTGGATAATTAGGTGGCTGCCAGTATACAGTAGGCACGTGCTACATTGCTTTAAGATGCCCACATTCACCAGGCCAGCTACAGAGATAGCAGGGAAGTGCATGTCCATGGATAGAGATCCTTATTATTTGTTCTGCTAGGGGATGGTGATGGAAGGGATTACAGCCTTGGTGGCTGTAAGAGCATAGATTTCTATCTAGACTGTCTAAGACCAAGCTCAAGGGGTGTGTGTTTCTCAGTGCACAGACTAACTGCTCTATGCACAACTAAGCATTGTAGACATTTCAAGAGTAGTTTTGTAAGGGAAATTTCAATTCTAGATGTCTGCATCTGTACAGAGTACAACACGCCAAATATATAGAGGCAAAAAAAATGGTTAAACAGACTACTTAGCCCTCTGGCCAATGAAACAATCTCACTTAAAGCTTTCCTGTGTGATTCCCAGCTCAGATAGACCAGACCTCCCTCTACTGTGACTAAAAAAATCTGTCCCAAGTCTCCTTAATGTAAAACCTCAATACAGTTAGCTTCTAAGTGAACGCTAACACAGCAATTCAAACACCTAGCTTGAAATACACATCTAAAATGACTACAGTGCAGAGAACAGCAGCGCAGACTAGGAAAAAGCAATGGCACTTTCCAATGGTAAGATGCAGAAAAATGCAGTAAATAATATGAAGCTACAGCAACAGCAGTAAATATAAATAACTTAAAAAGTGCAAACATTTGATTTAAAATACTTAGCTTTGTTTGGCTGGCACTAGATACAAACCAAAACTTTTGAATCAGTGGCGAGTATGCCTTTTGTGAGCACTATGACTGATGTATTACTTTTGATTGTTCTTTTACTAACAACCTCATGTACATGCAGAGTGCAGCATATGCATGGCATAACCCTAGGGAGTATATTAATGAAAAGTAAGGCTAGGAGTAGTCAAAGAATAGGTTCTTGCGACTCACGTTTCATAATGGTGCCAGATGTGTGATTGAGCTAGCATTTAATACCATGAATGTTTTGCTCGGCAGATAGTTTATGAACCACAAAACTACATCTTCTGCAAATCAACATTCGTCTAGTTTCTGCAGTTGAAGTGGATGATCCACTGTTTTGGAATTCAAAAATGTTGCACTTGTGCTTACACCTTTGTGTATTTGCTAGGATTTGCTCGGTAAGGTGGCAGGTTACAGTGCTTGTACTGTGTTCAGGTCTAAAACCACGCTGATTGTTTGTTGACATATATTTTGTATATTTTCAAGAGTCTGATCATACACATTTTTTCTAGGATCTTAGCAAGTGGACACATTGGCCTTTAATCTGTTGCATGTGAGAGTGTAAGAACATGTATGACATGTTTGAAACTTGGAGGGATTATTTTAGGGGTAAGGAATACATTACAAATATGTGTCAGAGGTTGGGAAAGTACTGACCTTCCTTTTTGCTAGAATTTTCTGTGTAATAAACATATAGGGGGAATGAAGATGAAGTCTATTTTGCATATTAGTTACATTATCAGTTTAGCATTAGTAGCTTTGAAATGGAAAAAAGAAACCTGGAGATAGGTATTTGTATGGTCTTTTGTCCAATTCATCCATGTCTGATCTGTTCTGTGTAACAGTTTTTTGTGTTATGTAGTCAGCCATGGGTATTGTTTTACTAACATCATATCTTCCTAAATGGAAGAAGCCTGTCCTTTGTGGGAACTACAAAATTATAAAAGGAAGAAGGAGATGATGTAGGAACAGAGCAGAGCAGTTAAAAGCAGCAGACCAGTCAATATATTGCAGTTCATTTAGTAATATTTGCTCTGATTTTTCAGATTTGAATCTTGTTAGCAGCAGCTGCCCTGGTGTTTTTATTGACTTTAGAAATCAGGACAAAATAAAAAGAGTACAGTCAGTGATTGTATTTAGGAGGAAACTACTTTTCAGCTTATTGGATATGTTTGTTATTAGTACATCTAATATGTGCATTTACCTGTGACTACTTTATGCTGGTACAGTTTTTTAACATTTGATGTAGAGCAGTGGTGGCTGGTGATTTCAAATTAAAGGGAGCTGCAGGAGACAGCTGAATGGGTGTGGCCAATTGGAAGGGGTGTGGCCAACTAGAAAGGGGTGGAGCTATACTCAAAACCACAACAACTGGAACTTTAATAAATACGCTGCCGTGGGTACCAAACCATCATTACGAAAGTCAAATCAAGACAAAATGAAGTGTAGAAGAAAAAAATATTTCAATGCATTGGCTACATGACAACTTACTTAATATCTAGATGAAAACACAAAGGTTGTGATGCATGAAAAATAAATTACTTTTTAAATACATTACTGGAATGCCAGTCAGAGTCAAGTATAAAAAAAAAACAAAAACAAGAAGCACTGCAGTTCTAATTAAAATTTATATTCAGCTTTATAAAATTACCAAGTAACATGCTGAAAGTAGCAATCTCTGTGTGATACCCCCACCTGTAAAAATGTTTCTTATCCAGAAAAGACCTGCTGCCTGACAACTATCTACTTGTTTCATGGGGAAGACATGATCAATGTAAAAAATGAACAGCAAACAAGAAACAAGCTCAATTTGAACAGCTTAAAGGATTACTGCACAAGTTATGGACCACACATGATAGATTGTCATTCTGTTTAGTTTACGGGTAAAGCCTGCAAAGATGACTGCAAGTTTCTAAGAAATGTAATGAGCTTCTGAAAATACTGTAATCCTGTCCTTTATTACAAATACTGTCATATGTATTTCAATACCTAAGGCTTGTTTGTTATCTAGTTATGTAAAGATTCTTTGCATAGCAACAACGAAAAGGCTTTCAGTGAACACATAACATACATGTGCTCTTTGATACACCTTCCTGATTGTATTAAATTATATTCCTTGTACAATACAGTACAGTTGTTAGAAGGCATTTTAAATTTATTGTTTTGAACATTTTCCAGTAAACAATGAAACAAAATGCATGCACCATTAATGACAAAACTGCCCAATTCAGAACATTTTCATCATAAAAAAGTCTACTCAGACTTCTACAGTCCACCAGTATCAGTAAATATGCACACTCTGAAGAAGTAAAAGTCATCTAAATAATTCCACATTAAAGAAATATGTAACTAATGAAGAGGTTGCTGCTAGCAAACAACTTTATATGTCATTGTTTCATCTACAAATAAAGTGCCTGTTGCCCTTGAGGAATAAATTGCCTATGTTGCATTAAAAAAAAGATATTGCAATAGGGAATGGATGGCAAACTGACAGGTTCATAGTTATTCGGTATCTTTGTCAAAAAGGACTGCAGCATCCACCCCCTTTACAACACAGTACAGTATCAGCAATGCATCTACCTACTGTAGGAGTAGAACCCACAGCCTTCTGCAACAAAAGCAAGTACACTACCTGTTGTGCTAATAACAATGCAAGCAGACTCAGCATAAGCAGCACTAAACTTTTGTTCCCCTGCAGCTCTCAGCTCCTTGTAAAATCTACTCGACACTTTGCAGCATAAGAAATCTGGAAAAATATCCATGTTATAAACCTAGAAAATTGCTAGAATAAAAGGTTTTGTGTTACCATGTACTTTCTGAAGAATATGAAGTCTGACATTCAAATGTCTGTTATTTTTATTTAACATTTGTTAACCAGGAAAGTCTGACTTGGAACAAAAGCCAATTTTCAGTAGAGCAGGGAGAAACACTCCAGACACATATTCTTTGGAAGATGGGTGGACATGCAGACTCACACCAAAGGCACCAGCCAAGAATCAAAACAGAGAACCTGTAGCTGTCAGACAACAATGCTACCAGTGCACCACAGCACTACTGACTTTGCAAGAAAAAACAAACACACAGAAACCACAGATTTTATGAGGAACATAACAAATATGAGGCAAACATCTGCAAATTTTTTTACAAATGGTGGTGGGTAGGGAATTCAGGCCCTTGCCACCTGCACTCAAGGTAAAGAGTTCAAGCCTGAGTATTCTCTCTACCCACCACCATGTGTTCTCTCTAGTATATAGCAACTGGACATTTCACACACACACTCACACACACACACACACACACACACACACACACACACACACACCACCTGAACCACCCCAGTAGGTGATCCAGTCTTCTGTTCCACACTGTAGCAATACTCCAGTTGTTCCCCTGAAAGCAAGCAAGCTCCTTTGTAGTCCTGCCCGCGCAAGCTAACAGCTGGTTTCCAAAGCAAGCTTGTCTGTAGTCTTCTCTTCAGCCCTCGCACACTAACGGCTGGTTTCCGGTTTGGCTTGGCTCCACAAGAATAGGCTGGAGGCTCCAGCCTGCAGATGACACATTCTGGTTTCCTTCTCTTCTGTGCAATCATCACTGCACAGACTTCTAGGCTGTCTTCCTCCTCTATCTAGACTGCCTAACACAGCAGTCTGGAGTTCTGTGATTACCAGAAACTCCAAGCACGCATGCGTGGAGTTCCAGGACTCGTGATTTTTTTTTTTATGTTCTTCTTTCTTTTGTATAGGTGGGGGGATTTTCTTCTTTCTTTTGTACAGGTGGGGGATTCTTTTGTATAGGTGAGGGGGCTGCAGTCCTATAGCACAAGCTTCCCCTGATGTAGAGTAGTAATATGCAGAAATTTTGTAAGCTGATCTTTGAAGGGATCTTTTAATGCCTAGATTCAAGTCACCTAAATAATAATTTTATGTTGTACAAAATGTGCTAATATGACTTTTACATCTTATACCAGCTAGACTAAAACGTGGGGGAGTGATGCATACTGTCACGGTGTTTATTTTTTCATGCTTTTTATGTGTATAATTGACCCGTTTACAGCAGTATCGGAGGAAAAACAATGATGTTCATCGTGCATACAGCTGCAGTCATCACACTTGGGTTATCCTGCCATCAGGCGGGTCCTCGGTCGGCCGAATTCCAAAGTCTAGGTCCGGCGTCGGTTGTCGTCGCTTCTTCCCTAACGTCAGTGCGGCAGGGGTATAAAAGAGGCAGCCGACGGCATTTTCTTCAGTCTTTCTTGCCGCGCGGTGCCCGAAGCAGAAGCAGTTCGCAAGTGCCGGTCGGCCAGCTCCTGAGATTTACGAAAAGTATTTCAGCCGAAGTCTTCTTTAAAGCTAAGTACTCCATTGGGGAAACTTTTCTTGCCTCAGACCGATGTCAGACAAAGTTAATAATTGCATTTCTTGTGGGAAGCAAATACCGCATAAGGATTTTCACTCTTACTGTATACCTTGCTTAGGGCCAGACCACGACGTCTCGGCCTGCCGTTTTTGTGCTAGGTTTAACAAGCACACTATTAAGCGCCAGGCGGAGTTCACCCTTCTTTTTTTTGGCAAAAAATTTAATTATATCATGTCGTCGGATACACCGACGCCAGTTTTAGGCAAAAAATGCAAGAATAAGGACAGACATCCTAGGCCTGCACTGAGTACTGAGATCACGCTAAGGCCGACTACCAGTTCTCCGGTTCTCAGCGAGGCGCCTACCCAGCCCCTGACTAACGATGAAATTATTTTACCGGTGACTTCAGTACCCGAGGTCGCAGGTTCCTCGGTCTCCATTCCCACTGCAGATACCGATGCCACTCTTGGCGGAGAAACGGAAAGTTTAGCGAGGCCTGCCATTTCTGAAAGCGTTTTCAGGCCTACCACCTTCTCTATTAAATCGTTCACTAAATCTAAAGCTCCAATGAAAATTAAAAAGCAGGGTCCTCAGACCCCCTGTTAAGGCCCCATGCCTAAAAAACAGATGCTTAAAATGGCTGAAGATTTGATTACACTCATCAGGGGTTCTCAGCCCCCCTCAGACAAAAGACCCAGGTTGGAGGAAGACCACCCTTCCTCAGACCAGGCTTCTATTACCTCAGACCTTTCTGAGGACCAGGATTACACCTATTCCCCATTTGAAGACTCTGATGCTGAGGAGTCTATTCCGTCAGTCTCCCCCCCCTGAGGACTACTCTTTTGGGGAAACCCTACATACATTGAGAGACCACTTCCACTGGGAAGGCCAAGATTACTCAGATTCCAAGAAAAGGCTCAGGGAATTTCTGCTGCTTCCCCAGCATAGGCCCCTGGCTATTCCTCCTGTCTTAGATATTTTGGATGATGTGTACGCAGAAGCCAGTCTTAATCCAGACTCTTTACCTCCTGCCCCTGTTAAACCAGACAGATATTACTGGGTTCCTGATTCTCACCAGTTCCTTTATAGAAGCCCTTCTGCTGACCCAGAAACTATTTCTCAGGGTCCCAAGGGGATTAAGGCCTCTACTGCTAAAAACCCTTTACCTTCAGAGAGAGATTCCAGAGCATTAGAAAGGTGGGGGAAAAAGGTGTATACATCAGCCACTTTAACCATGAGGGCATTAAACTGTCAATTTCATATGTTAAAGTACCAGCAGTTCTTGCTATCTCAGCTGAAAAGCAAAATAACACAAACAGAACAACCAGATTTGAAAGAGTTGCAGGATTTGTTACATGGAGCAGAACAAGTGGGGAAACATACCTTACAGTGTGGTTTTGATGCTTTAGAGGCCTCGCGTAGAGCTGCTGTCATGGGGTCTGTCATACGTAGACACACTTGGCTCAAAGAGCAAACCTTACCAGATCATGTCAAAGCAAAGTTATTAGATGCACCACTACAAAAAGATGTGTTGTTCAGTGTTAAAGCTGAGGAGGTACTAAAGAAAATGGAGGAAAAAGCAAATTCTATGCAAACAGTTAAAGATTTCTTGCAGGTGCAGCCTCCACGGTTCAGCAGAAACTGGCCTTCAAAAAATTGGTCCTTTCCAGCCACGGACAAACCCCAAAGGGGTAGATACAGATGCCCAAGGGGGTAGAGGACAACCTCAAGGATCTTACAGAGCTAGGCAGTGGCAAGCACCAGCCCCAAGAGGTGGAGAAGATAGGCCACAGTCATTTAGAAAACAGAAGCAATGACTTTCCCCTATGCCTGCCAAACAAAGCTATAATGGCAGCAACTTTGGGTGGAAAACTGGCCTTATTTTCAAAAAACTGGCACATTGTTACAAAGGACAAATGGATTCTGGATATTATAGACAGAGGCTACAGGGTCCACTTTCACACCCTTCCAAAAATGAGAGGCATGCCAAACCTGCCACAAAATCAATGGGCAGAGGCACAAAAACAAATTTCCGCTCTCATGGATATGAAAGCAATTCAAGAGGTACCTGCAAAAAAACAAGGTCAAGGTTTTTATTCAAGACTATTTCTGGTACCAAGGAAGGACAAAGATTGGAGACCCATCTTAGACCTATCTGTTCTAAACACATATCTAGAGGTACCAAAATTCAAGATGCTGACATTACAGCAGCTTCTTCCCATGCTGGGCAAGGAGTCTTGGCTGGTAACGTTGGACCTCAAGGAGGCATACCTGTATGTCCCTATCAGACAAGATTGCAGAAGATACCTCAGATTTCTTGCAGGTTCAACCCATTATCAATTCTCTGCATTGCCCTTTGGCTTATCTACTGCGCCCAGAGTGTTCACAAAATGCCTGGCATCAGTAATTGCTTTCTGCAGACAGCGAGAAATACAAATCTACCCATATCTGGACGACTGCCTGATCCAAGCGGACAGCAAGGACATTCAATTGCAGCATCTGGCGTTTGTAATAAAACTGTTAAACTGCCTGGGGTACACAGTGAACAAAAAGAAATCAAAACTAATACCCTCTCAACAGATAATTTTCCTGGGTGCCAGCTTAAATACAAAGGCTCAGATGGCTTACCTCATGCCAGACAAGCAAGGGCAACTGTCTCAATGCTTCAACAAAATGGCCACATTAACCAGGCTAACTGCAAGGAAAATCCTGCAGGCTCTGGGGTTCATGGCATCTTGCATCCTACTATTTGCAAAGCTGCATATGAGGAAACTACAATGGTACCTCAAAAACTTATGGTCTCAACATAGCCACAGCTTGGAAACAATTTTACCACTCATTCCATGCCTTCAAAAGGAATTTTTGTGGTGGGCTCAAGCATGCCAAAGAAACACGGGTCTTCCTTTCTGTATACCACAAGCAAGTCAAATCATCACAACAGACGCCTCAGACTACGCCTGGGGAGCACACATGGCAGATCAGTGCATCCAGGGAAAATGGTCCCAAAAACAGATAAACCTACACATCAACCAAATGGAGATGCTAGCTGTGCAAAATGCTCTTATGACCTTCAAGGACCTACTGCATCCGGGCCAGCTATTAATAAGGACAGACAACATCACAGTCATGTGGTACATAAACAAACAGGGAGGGACGCATTCATACCCCCTGTGCAGGCAAGCTATGACACTGTGGAACACAGCATTGGAATTACAAGTTCAACTACAGGCACAATTCCTGCCAGGGAAGGAAAACACACTGGCAGACAACTTAAGCAGAAATATGACAGACCCACACAAATGGAAGTTGCATCCTCAAGTCATCTCAAAGATAACTCAAGCTTGGGGACAGCCAGACTTAGACCTATTTGCTACCCACAGAAATTACCAGTTAGAAAAATTCTGCTCAAGGACCTATCATCCACAGGCCTGGAAAGTGGATGCACTCTCTTTCAATTGGACAGCATTGACAGTCTATGGCTTCCCGCCTCTACCTCTATTGACCAAAGTCCTATTAAAATCCAGAGCAGAGAGGCCACAAATGATTTTCATTGCTCCAGATTGGCCACGACAGCACTGGTATCCTCTCCTAAAGAGCCTGTCACACTCACTACCATGGAGCCTACCTCAAGTTCCTCTTCTGTTGTCCCAACACAACTACAAGACCCTTCACAGCCAGCTCAGGACTCTAAATTTAGCTGCATGGAAAATACCTTAATTTGCCAACAGACTCTCCACTCCAAGGAGGTACAGGATGTCATCTTGGAGGCCAGGAGGCCTTCTACTAGAAAAACCTACTCCGCCAAATGGAAACGATTTTGTTCCTGGAATCAAGCAAAGGGCCAGAATCCTTGGGTAATAAATATACCTCATATTTTACAGTACCTAGCTGAGATGTTAAACAGTGGCCTTTCCTTCTCTTCCATCAAGATCCACGCTTCAGCCATTTCAGCACAATACAATACGGATCCTCCTTTATTCTCACATCCTCTATTAAGGCAGTTCCTCAGAGGGCAAAAAATATAAAACCCCCACGGAAACCACCAGCTCCAGCTTGGGACCTCAACTTCGTACTGGAGAAGCTGACACTGCCTCCTTTTGAACCGGCTTCTTCAGCAGAACTACAATACTTGTCGTGGAAAACAGCCTTGCTTTTGGCTATTACCTAAGCATGCAGGGTTTCGGAGCTACAGGCCCTCATGGCTGTGCAACCATTCATCATTTTCCATCAAGACAGGGTTTCCTTACGAACCAACCCTACCTTCATGCCAAAGGTAGTATCCAGTGTGGCTTTGAATCAGACTATTCATTTACCTACCTTTTATCCAAATCCACCGAACAAAGGGGAGTGGCTACTACACTCCTTGGACATTCACAGGCAACTTCGTTATTACTTGGACAGAACAAAGTCATTCAGGAAATTTGAGCAGCTCTTTGTGTCCTATGCTACAGGTGCTCAAGGAAAGGCTATTTCCAAACAGACTATTTCAAAATGGATAGCCCACTGCATACGCTTTTGTTATTCATTTCATGGAAAATCAGTACCTGGATACATCAGATCCCACTCCATCAGGGCTACAGCTACCTCAACAGCTTTCCTCAGGGGGGTCCCTACCAAGGACATTTTGGAAGCAGCTACTTGGAGTTCAGTGCACACTTTCACTAAGCACTACCACCTGCCACTATACTCAAAATCTAGAGCGGGCTTTGCCACAGCAGTCCTGCAGGGCATTCTAGCCCCTCCAAATTTCGCTTAGTACCAGCCACCCTTACTTAGCTTTGGGATTCTACCCAAGTGTGATGACTGCAGCTGTATGCATGATGAACATAGTACAGTTTTGTACCTACCATAAATGTAGATGTTCGAGTGTGCATACAGCTGCAGTCCAGGTTACCCTCCCTCCATCCCCTGTTAGGACAGGGCTTATGACAAACACCCTTAACATACAACCTATTTGGGGTATTCCTTTATGGTGTATTTGCTTGCAGCTACTGGTTTGATTTATCTACTTATGTATGTTTGCATAACATCATGTATTGCCTTCCTTTCTGGGGGCACCTGACATCTGGGGCAAGAAAAACTGAAGAAAATGGCGTCGGCTGCCACTTTTATACCCCTGCCGCACTGACGTCAGGGAAGAAGCGATGACAACCGACGCCGGACCTAGACTTTGGAATTCGGCCGACCGAGGACCCGCCTGACGGCAGGATAACCCAAGTGTGATGACTGCAGCTGTATGCGCACTCGAACATCTACATTTATGGTAGGTACAAAACTGTACTTTTTGTCCACCAGTGTAGGGATAACTTGAGTTGTTTTGGTTATCAATGTGACAACACCACCATCAGTCATCATCATCATCATCTTCTTTCGGCTGTTCCAGTTAAGGGTCGCCACAGCAGATCATCTGTTTCCATTTCTTCCTGTCCTCTGCATCATGCTCTCTTTCACACCAACCGCCTGCATGTCCTCTCTCACCACATCCATAAACCTCATCTTAGGCCTTCCTCTTTTCCTCTTACCTGGCAGCTCCATCCTTAGCATCCTTTTCCCAATATACCCAGCATCCCTCCTCAGCACATGTCCAAACCAATGCAATCTTGCCTCTCTTGCTTTGTCTCCAAACTGTCCAACCTGAGCTGACCCTCTAATATACTGATTCCTAATCCTGTCCATCCTAGTCACACCCAGTGCAAATCTTAACATCTTTAACTCTGCCACATCCAGCTCTGACTCCTGCCTTTTCAACAATGCCACTGTCTCCAACCCATATAACATAGCTGGTCTCACTACCCTCTTGTAGACCTTCCCTTTTACTCTTATTGGTACCCGTCTGTCACAAATCATTCCTGACACTCTTCTCCACCCATTCCACCCTGCCTGTACTCCCTTCTTCACCTCTCTTCCACACACACCATTACCCTGAACTGTTGATCCCAAGTACTTAAACTCATCCACCTTTACCAACTCTACTCCCTGCATCCTCACCATTCCTCTACCCTCCCTCTCATTTACACACATATATTCTGTTTTAGCCCTGCTGACCTTCATTCCTCTCCTCTCTAAAGCATATGTCCACCTCTCCAGGGTCTCCTCAACCTGGTCCCTACTCTCACTACATATCACAATGTCATCTGCAAACATCATAGTCCACGGGGCCTCCTGTCTAATCTCATCTGTCAACCTGTCCATCACCACTGCAAATAAGAAGGGGCTCAGAGCTGATCCTTGATGTAATCCCACCTCCACCTTAAACATATCTGTCACTCCCACAGCAGTCCTCACCAATGTCACACTACCCTTGTACATATCCTGTACCACTCTTACATACTTCTCTGCCACTCTCGACTTCCTCATACAATACCACAACTCCTCTCTAGGCACCCTGTCATATGCTTTCTCTAAGTCCACAAAGACACAATGCAACTCCTTCTGACCTTCTCTGTATTTCTCCAACAACACTCTCAGAGCAAATATTGCATCTGTAGTGCTCTTTCCTGGCATGAAACCATACTGCTGATCACTAATCATCACCTCCCTTCTTAACCTAGCTTCCACTACTCTTTCCCATAACTTCAAGCTGTGACTGATCAATTTTATCTCTCTGTAGTTACTGCAGCTCTGCACATCTCCCTTATTCTTAAAGATAGGTACCAAAACACTTTTTCTCCACTCCTCAGGCATCCTCTGACTTTCCAAAATTTCATTAAACAATCTGGTTAAAAATTCCACTGCCATTTCTCCTAAGCACCTCCATGCTTCCACTGGTATGTCATCTGGGCCAACAGCCTTTCCATTCTTCATCCTCTTCATAGCTGTCCTTACTTCCTCCTTGCTAATCTACTTCACTTCCTGATTCACTATCCCCACATCATCCAACCTTCTCTCTCTCTCTCATTCTCTTCATTCATCAGCCCTTTAAAAGTACTCTTTCCATCTACTCAACACACTCTCCTCACTTGTGAGTACGCTTCCCTCACTGTCCTTTATCACCCTTACCTGCTGCACATCTTTCCCAACTCTGTCCCTCTGTCTAGCCAATCGGTACAGATCCTTTTCTCCCTCTTTAGTGTCCAATCTTTCATACAACTCTCTATATGCCTTATCCTTAGCCTTCGCCACCTCTCTCTTTGCCATGCGCCTCATCTCCTTATACTCATGTCTACTTTCTTCATCTCTTTGACAATCCCACTTCTTCTTCGCCAGCCTCTTCCTCTGTATACTCTCCTGTACTTCCTCATTCCACCACCATGTCTCCTTGTCCTCCTTCCTCTGTCCAGATGTCACACCAAGCACCTTCCTAGCAGTCTCCCTTACTAGCTCTGCTGTAGTTACCCAGCTATTCGGTAACTCTTCATTGCCTCCCAGTGCCTGTCTTAACTCTTCCCTGAACTCCACCTCACAATCACCCTTTTTTAACTTCCACCATTTAATCCTCTGCACTGCTTTCACACTCCTCCTCCGCTTCTTGATCACCAACATCATCCTGCAGATCACCATTCTTTGCTGCTTAACTACACTTTCCCCAGTCACCACTTTACAGTCTCCAATCTCCTTCAGACTGGCCCTCCTACATAGGATATAATCCACCTGTGTGCATCTTCCTCCACTTTTGTACGTCACCTTATGCTCCTCCCTCTTCTTAAAATATGTATTCACCACAGCCATGTCCATCCTTTTCGCAAAATCCACAGTCATCTGACCTTCTGCATTCCTCTCCTTAACACCGTACCTACCCATCACTTCCTCATTCCCTCTGTTCACTTCACCAACATGCCCATTGAAGTCCGCTCCAATCACTAGTCTCTCACCCTTGGGTACACTCACCACCACTTCATCCAACTCACTCCAAAATTTTTCTTTCTCATCCATCACACACCCAACTTGTGGAGCATATGCACTAACAACATTCATCATTACATCATCAATTTCAAGCTTCATAAACATCACTCTGTCAGACACTCTCTTCACCTCCAAAACACTCATGGCATATTGTTCCGTTAGGATAACCCCTACCCCATTTCTTCTGCCATCCACACCATGATAGAACAATTTGAACCCGCTTCCTATACACTTGGCCTTACTTCCCTTCCATCTGGTCTCTTGCACGCACAATATATTAACCTTCCTTCTCTCCATCATATCAGCTAGCTCTCTCCCTATACCAGTCATACTGCCAACATTCAAAGTTCCTACCCTTAGTACTACACTCCTAACCTTCCTCCTCTCTTCCTGCCTTTGGGCATGCCTTACCCCTCCTCTTCTTCTTCGGCCAACAGTAGCCCAATTTCCGCCAGCACCCTGTTGGCTAACAGTACTGGTGGCGGTCGTTGTTAACCCAGGCCTCGACCGATCTGGTATGTAATTATGAAAAGTTCTAAAACAAGATTCATTTATAGTTATAATCTTGTGGGGTGTGCTGAATAAGTCATGCTTCAGTTTGAACCCATTTATTGTTAATTCTCCAGATGTTCATGTAGATGATAGTTCCTTATTGTAGTTCACAATTTGCATGTTTGGCTGTGTAGCACGTGGGTGTATTTAATTTCCATTTGTTAACTGGAGGAGCACTGATCCATGCAGACCATGTACAGCCTCTGCCTAGGATAGCATTTAAGAAAGAGTAGTTGGAAAAAAAGTAAAGCACAATCAATAAAACAATATGCAGTAGAATAGTATAAGTAATTAAGCAAAGATGGAGTTGATGAGTCTATCTAGGATAAGAATTATGTAATAAAAATGAAAACAGTAGATCATTGGTGGGTGGAGGAAGCAGGGTAGCAAAAAGCTGATAAAGATGAGAGATCCTGCAATGGAGAAACAGTGTGTAGTCAAGTAATGGATAGCAGATAGTTGTTCCCTAAGTGAATAGAGTCTATGTGGGCTGTTACCCCTAATTATTATTATATGTGTTGTTATTAGTATTATATGTGTCATTAAAATAAGTGTGGTCACCGGTTAGCGTTGTTGCCTCACAGCAAGAGATTCTCCAGTTTGATTCTCGGCTGGAGTGCCTTCTGTGTGGAGTCTGCATGTCCTCCCTGCAGTTGAGTGAGATTTAAAGACATGCAGGTAGGTGCGTGTGGGTATGTGTGTGCCTTCTGTGAAGGTTGGGAGCTGGGCTGGCAACTGGATACTGTAAAAACGCCACTGTCAATCAGTCTGTGAACTGGTGATCCGTTGTGGTGACTCCTTAATGGGAAAAGCCAAAAATCATTGCTTTTTGTCATTAAAATAAATGCATACCTAAGCAAGCTCCATAACACAGAGAGAGAGAGAGCCCTGACTATGCCACAGGCACCCCAAGTTCAACTATTTGCTCAAGTGCCTGTAGGAGCAGGCTGGAGAAGATGGGAATGAGTGACTGTTACTGACTGTCTCATTCTGGGGGAGGAGGCAGCTTTGGCTTGCTACATTGATGACAACTGGCCACCTAGCGGGACCACTAGGTGTTTTTCAAGTGGAGCTCCGAACTGGTTAGGCTCACCATGGTGGAGTCATAGTACATTGCCTGGGGGAAGCTAGCTTGTGGAGGCACACTTCCTCTCAGGAGGTAGGAAAGAGTCACACTTCCTTTTAGGAGGTAGGAAATGTGGGGTAGGAGGAGGGAGCAAGAGGGGAGGTTAGTTCAAAGGACCAGCAATCTCATCTGTTTCCTACTGCCTGACTGTTGCTGGGAAATTCAGGGCTGATGGGGGTCCATTTGCGCAAAGGTACAGGAGCCATCAGGCAAAATCCTGAGAGGAAGCAAAAAGAAAGAAAGAAGAAAAAAAAGTAAGTGCGTGCCTGTAGATACTTAAAGCGGCTGTTTTTTAGTTTCTAAGTGTGACAAATTATTATGCGTGGTAAAGAGCTTTTCATTATTATGATCAGCTGAGGAGCGTATGGACATATAAGGTAGCAAATGAGATGAAGACCATTTTGGGGAGTAAGTATTATTAAAATGTAATAGGGTAAAGCTAGCTATTGCTGACTTTAGTTTGAGGAGGAGTACATCTTTAATGCACATATTCTGATTGCTAAAAAGAGTATGAGGATGATAAAAGCAGGTTTAATTTCTACTGACTTGAGCAGTTGTATGGCTGGTATATGTGGTTTTGTATGAAAAGGATGAAAAAGAAGCTGTAATAATAGTAATAATAGATCAGATATATTTAAAGTAGGTTAACTTAGTTTCCAATTATTAAATAGCAGCATAAAGAGATTTAATATTATTAATGAGATGAAGTAAAAGGTATATTATAACTATATGAGGTCTTAAGAGATGGGGAAGTGGTCAGTATTGAAATGATATCCTACAGTTAGGTAAGAAATGCTATTGATGTAATTATCAGAGTAAGGCATATGTTATTAGTGTAATTAAAAAATAAAGGTCTGAATTGATAGAATTAGAAGCTAGTATTGGCAGTAGTCTAGTTGCGACAATAAGCAGAGAATATCAGTAAAGGGAAAAGTTGTAATACTCATAATAATAGGTAATTGGAATTAGAGAATTAGACTCAGATAAATGTTGTCGGTTATGTTAGTGCGGTTGTTATAGGGTGTGATTGTCAAGTCAGAAATTTCATTTGGTAGTTATAAAACTTGGATAGACACAGTGCTGTTTCAGTGTAGTAATAGTTATTTTAACTAGCAGTAGGTGTTGCTTAACCATTGTGCAATTGAATTAAGTGTCAGCAGCAGCAATGTGGGATGAGTAACTACAGATAGAGGTATTTGGCAGCTACATTTTAGTTTAGAGGTGTAGCATGTAATATGTTGTTAGTAATGTCATTGGGTCTATTTCATTTCATTGAACAAAAAATGTTTGAAATGCAAAAAGACTGATCTTGAAAAGATCATTCATATATATATATATATATATATATATTTTTTTTACTAGAAAACTAGAAACCACAAAAAAAATTGTTTTATGCATGGGGACAAGTCCCACTGAATCCCCACATACCTTGCTAATTTTATATATATATATATATATATATATATATATATATATATATATGTATATGTATATATGAACTCTGAGATGACACAACGGGGGAAACAAATTCATCCCACGGATGTCCAGCAGTCTCCTACATACAGATGTTAGCATTCTCCTTCTTTTGCCAGCATTTGTTTAATATTCTGAATATTCAGACATGTTGGAGATAATAGCATAGACCCTTGTCATTTGTTTGGAAATTATTACCTGTGTTATAAAGTCAGAGGGTTTGAATTGGCCAAGCTGGACATGGATTGACTGCTATGTAAGTGGTGAGGGGTGGGACAGCTGGGGAGTGGGGGCATGGAAATGAAGCAGGCCACACTTCCTGGTCAGTGGGAGCCAGTTTGTGTATGCACAGTTCTGAGACCATTGGACAACTTGGTGCAACAAAATATACAATAACACACACCCTGGAGGACATTATTGTTCTTAGAGAATGGGGTATCAGTTAAATTATTCTTTTTTTAATTAATATTTTTTTTATATTTTTGACGTAACACCGTTCCTTCACCTAATATTTCAAACTTAAGTATAAGTTATGTAATTATTTAATGTCTGTACACTCACATTCAGTAACAGACTTACAGACTCACACACATATACTTAGAAAAACAGACATACACACATTCAGAAGCACAGACAAATTTATTCACATATACATAGATAAAAACAAAGACACACACAGACACACACACACACACACACACACACACACACACACACACACACACACACACACACACACACACACACACACACACACACACACACACACATACACACACCACTTACCAGTCACTGTATCATGGGAAAGCAACCTGATGTAGCAAATGAACAGGAAAAAAAAATTAAGGAATTGCAACAATTCACTCCATCTCTCTGCACCCCATGACATTGATTTTGCTGCTTCATGCTAAACACGTCTTTTTTAACTAAATCACTGAAGCTTAAAATCAGTAAGTATTTGCAGGCATTAAGTGTCTTATCACTCTTAACATTTAATGAATCCATATTCCTGCCTGTTGCAGTCAGCAGTGGTGCTGTATCTTGCCTATTTCTCTTTGTCTCACTTACTCTTTTTAGACCCTCATGCATGCACACAAGCACACATGCATGTTCAATCACGCACACACACACACACACACACACACACAGACATGCACGCACACTTTTCTTTTTTATCTTATTAAGTTTTTATTTAAATTTTACAGTTGATACACATGAAAACACTGTTTGGCGAGTGTAAAAAAATGGCAGCTTAATATGATGCCATGAAGCAGCAGACTTGTTTTTCAGTGGGCATTACCTGTACATTAACACACTACTGAGGAATGTTCATTCTCCAGTCAGATTGGAGATATGCAGGTCGCCCATTTCTAAGAGGTATTATCACGTCTTTGTTCGTGTCTTTGTGTGTTCCATGGACTGAATTTACTACCTTGTAAATTCTATGAATCGCTGCTTGCTATCCTTAGTTCATGTGGCATCAAACAGGAAATGTGTAGCACAGTTTTAATTTGTCAGTTTGTTTATCTACATTATTTGTCTTTTAAATAGTAAATTTCTACAGTTGTTCACTTGTTATGCAAGTCACTAACATCTAAATACAGAGAACATGATAGCCACTTGTTATTATCAGATGTAGCATTATCGTAAGGTTATAGTGCTTTAATATTGTAGGTGTCATGTGAAAGAACCACAGAGAATGATACATTATGGTCCATGCTAGCTGCTACGTATACAGTTTTACATACTTCTTTATTTATTTTATTTCTCCAAATCTTTTGGGTTTTTAATACTATGACGGGAATGGACCCCATTACTAAGTCTCAAAGTAGAATTAAAATTCATGAAATTAGTATTGTTTCAGTCTTTGATGACAGCCAGAAGTGCTCTTCACAGCACCCGCAATGTGGCCAGTAATGACTCCCCCTGCAATTCATACGGGGTTACATGGATTGGTAATATATCTAAATACAGTTGTAGATTCTTTTTTATATTATACACGTGGCAATGACTTTGAAGGAATTTACAGCAAGCTGTAAGTGGGATCTTCTGTCACTTCTTAGTCTGATTCCTTCATCTAGTGTCTGTAGATTCATAAACTTTGTGATGTGGTTCATACTTTTTCATTCATTGTGTATGCATGTATATGTGTATGTGTGTGTGAACGGATTGCAGGTTGTTGTTTGGCATTTAGTAACAAATAGCAATATTTCTTTCTGTAAACACAAACATTTTGGGTTATAAATTGGCTCCCTTTTTAACACAGATAAAGACTTCCATCTTCACCTTCCATGCTATCTGTTTTTATATATATATATATATATATATATATATATATATATATATATATAAATCTAGATGTTAGAGCTGTTTTAATGTTAATTATTGTCTGATGATGCACATTTGTTGCTACGGCTAAGCCTTCTTGAAGAAAATTTTCTTACCATGTTACCATGCAGGACTGTTTATGCTCATCACTCATTTTTCCTCCCAAACTAGAATCCCCCAGCCTTCACTGTGGACTGTATCCAGGTAGGAATCATCCTCACAGTCCTTTCCAAATAATAGCAGAGCTGGGCAAAGCTTGCAATCATTTTGTTACTCATGAATTCATTATGAACGATGGGACTGCCCTTTGCTATAATGTAAGCATACATCTTCCACATTAAAAATGTATAAACTGCCTGTAGCTATTGTGATTAAAGTTAGGCACTAAATACTCTGTACTTATCCCCAAGATATAAAAACGGTGCTAGGCTAGACAGAATTTACATTTCACAGGAACATATGCATTTAATTGAAGGTTTTGATACACACCCAATAACTATTTCAGATCATGCGCTAATAATAACTAAAATAAAAACACAGGGTAATGAAATAAAAAAATGGGACACTGGCACTTTCCTACCTAGCTGTTAAAAGGAGAGGAATTTAAGGAATATGTAGTGGAGATTATTCAGGAGCTATCAGAGAGGATGAAGCTTCTTCTGAAAATATAGCTAGGGAGTGGGATAAAATTAATGTGGAGTTTAAAAATAGGGTGGAAATAAAAGAAATGGTGCTATGGTTAAGAAGTAGCAAGAATTATTTAGAGGAAATGACAAATGTTAAAGTATTGCAGAATAGGGTGAATCTTACACAACAAGAAGAGGATCAACTGCAAAATGCTAAGCAGAAAATAAGGGATTACCTGAATAATATGCACAAGTTTAGAAAGATTACTATTAAGCAACTGTTTTTGATAATAACATTAGAGCACAAAAACTTTTAGCACAATGACTCAGACAACAGAAAGTAGAAAGGGCTGTCACCAAGCTTAGGGAGCCTATAACAAGGAAGGTGACAAGAGATCCTGTAGAGGTATTAGAATATTTCAGAAATTCTATGAAAGTTTGTATAAAGCAGAGAAATATGGAAATCAAGAAAAGATACAAATGGAAATGTTTATGGAAAAATTAATTATGCCAAAGTTAGAGGTAGATGAGGCTCAATTACTAATGGTTAGGATAGGAGGAGATTAGATAAAAATTGTGATGCATAACCAATCTACAAGAAAGTACCAAGGAATAGATGGTATTCCTGTGGAAGTTTGGAAGCTAGGAGGGAAAAACTGATAAAGATCTGGAAAGATTTGTTTAACAGTATTTTAAAAGGAGGAGAAGTACCAACATCGTGGAAGAAAGCAGTGGTAGTTGTAATACCTAAAGAAAGTAAAGATAAATTAGACACAGCTTCATACAGACCCATTTCAATACTAAGCCATGAGTATAAAGGGTTCATGTTTCTAATGGTTAAAAGAATGACAAAAGTAATGCTAAAACTGATAGATATGGATCACTGTGGTTTTGCAGAGGGGATCAAACATTTGATAACATTAACAGAACATTGATGACCCAGAGGGAAGCAGAATGTTGTAGGTGAGTCTTGATGCAGAGAAAGCATTTGACAGAGTAAGCTGGGATGGTATGAGCAGGGCAATGGAAGCATTTACATTTCCTGAAAAAAAAATATAAGGTTGATTAGGAGGATATATGAGGGATCAGAGGTGAAAGGTAAGGTGGGTGGGTCCTCTCTGATAATTTCTGCTTGAGCAGAGGAACTAGGCAGGGGGTGTCCTCTTTCACCTTTGCTTTTTGTATTATGTTTAGAACCACTGGCAAAGAAAATAAGGGATCAGAAATTCAAGGATATACTTGGTATGGTAATCAAGAAAACCTGTCTTTTATTTGCAGATTATATTATTTTATACCTGACAGAATGACAGAACCAGAAAGAGACATTACAGTGTTGTGGAACATTTAGACAGTTTCAGATCTTTTTGGGATACAAAATTAATGATGCTAAAACAAAGGCAATAGCGGTAAATTATGTACCCACATGCAAATTGTTTCAGCAATATCTGTATTTATGGGGACATGATAAAAAATAAGTATTTAGGAGTATAGATTAAAAATGATTCTGATGTGTTAGCTAAGGATATGTGGGAAGAGACTAAAAAGATAATATAGACACTGAGAAAATGGAAGCTTTGTTATATGGATATGGATAGTAAGATAAAAGCAATCAAAATGTTTTTAGTCTCTCTAGTCTTATACACAGGTTAGGCATATTTTGTATCAACCAGGGGAGAAGTTGTGGATAGCAATTAATAAAGAGCTGAAGGACTCTGTCTGGGAGGGGAATACAGCAAGAGTCAAGTGGGATGAGCTTATTCTTCCAGTAGAACAGGGCCGATTGGGATTACCCAATTTGAAGGGGTATTTCAGAGCTACACAGTTAAGTCACCAATACATAGCACAAGCAGAAAACTGTAATTCAAAGTGGAAGGGTATGATGTTGAAACGGGGGAAGCTCAAGAAACAAGGAGAGACTGGGATTTTGGATGCAGGTGTTTAAGGGATGATAACAGTAATCATACAGAATATTATATCTATAAATTAGAAGAAAGTATTCTGAGAACTAACCCCACACAGGAATGGAGAAAGGAGATTCTGCCGATAGGGATGACTGCAATTAGGGATATTTATTTATTTATTACCTACCACCCTTGCAGCGTCTCTCCTCCCAACTGAGTATCTACAAAAAGCTGCAGATGCCATAGCATACCCGATCTCTATTGTGATCAATAGAACTATATCAGAAGCCACTATCCCCTCCATCTGGAAGACATCCCATGTTATTCCACTCCAAAAAGGGGGCAGTTCCACTGAACTGTCAAATTACAGACCTATAGCTATTTTGTCACCCCTGGCTAAAATTATGGAGAAGTGCATCCATAAACAACTCCTGAGCCATCTCACTCAGCACAATCTCCTGGCTAACTCGCAGCATGGTTTCAGACCATTTCACAGTGCAACCACGGCCCTCCTCAAATTCTCCAATGTTATTAATCAAAACCGAATCAACAATGAGCTTTCTTCTGTCCTCTTTCTTGATCGCTCCAAAGCCTTCGACATTGTCAACCACCAACTACTCATACACACACTTAAAACTATTCCCCTATATGTCCAGGCTATCCAGTGGCTCAAATCTTATCCGAGTGGTAGAAAACAGGCTGTACTATGGCAGAACAAACTATCTTCCTTTCTACCTATCACCCTTGGGGTGCCTCAGGTCTCTGTATTAGGACCCCTATTATTTTCTATCTTTATTAATGACCTGTACAGAGGGCGGCCACAGTGGTGCAGTGGTTAGCGTTGTCGCCTCACATCAAGAGGTACTCCGGTTCGATCCTCGGCTGGGGTGCATTCTGTGCGGAGTCAGCATGTCCTCCCTGTGGTCGCGTGGGTTTCCTCCGGTACTCCGGTTTCCTCCCACATCCCAAAGACATGCTGTAGGTGGATTGGACACTCTAAGTTGGCCCTAGGTATGAGTGTGTGCATGTGTGTGCCTTCAGTGGAAGGTTGGGCGCTGGGCTGGCAACTCAACACTGTAAAACTCTACTGCCAATCATGAGCTCCGCTGTGGTGACCCCTAACCGGGAAAAAGCCGAAAGAAGAAGATTAATGACCTGTACAGAGTCATCCCAACAGACACCTGCATTCAATATGCGGATGACTCCAGTCTGATTTGCTCTGCCACCTCCCCTTTAAGTCTGCAGACTCTATCCTAAAATATTTTTAATACTGTTGAAAATTGGCTCTGTAATCAACGTCTATTAAATCCTAACAAAATGAAGCTACTGCTTTTCTCCCTACTTGTAAAGCCTCCACTCCAACCTTTACTGTAAAATCTAACAATGGCACTGTCATTGTCCCAGATCCCTGTACCAAACTCTTAGGTGTAACAGTTGATAATAACCTCAAGTTTGATATGCATATTAATCAAACTATTAAAAAAGTTAATAAAAAACTTGGCTCAGTATACAAGATCAAACCTTTCTTCACTCCACTAGCTAGGACGGTAATTGCCCATACACATCTACTTTCCACCCTCCTTTATGCATCCCCTCTCTTCACGGACTTGAGTAAGTCTGACCTTAATAAACTCTCTAGCTGCTTTAATCATATTGTTAGATTTGCCACTGGAGCAGCATACAGAACACACCACTGTCTGAACCTAAAGAATGTAGGGTAGCTAGAATTGCCTATCCTACTTCAGTACAATCAGCTAATAGTAGCACATAAAATTCTCTAAAAACCTAAAAACACACCCATGCTGCAGTAGCGTTGTCGCCTCACAGCAAGACATTGTCCCGTTTGATTCTCAGCTAGAGCGTCTTCTGTGTGGAGGCATGCGTGAACGGACGTGCCTTCATTGAAGGTTGTGAGTCAGGGCTGGTAACTCGGCACGTAAAAATCCACTACCAAACATTAGCGGACCGGAGTTCCGCTGTGGCGACCCCTAATCGGGATAAGCCGAAAGACACAACAAGACACAACAACTTACAAAAATTATTACCCCTTACAGCAACCTCAAGACAGTTCGCTCATCCAACAAAGTATTAGTCCAAACCCTCACAAGCAACAACTCATCTGGAGACTCTCTATATACCAACTCTGTTGGCAAAATATGGAACTCACTTCCTGCTGAGCTTACTTCAGAACCTGTTCTAACCCAATTAAAAAAAAATCTAAGTACTTTAAAAGGCAATGGATATGTCCTTGCTCTAATCCTGATTAACTCTGGCAATATAAACATGTGCTAAAGAGGTCTTTTGACCACCCCTTTATTCTTCCTAATTGTTACTCTATAACAAATCAGATTTATATATGACAGAATGAGTGTTTTTTATCCTATGTATTGTATCTGTAACAGTGCTTTAACTTGTCTATTGTAACAGTTTTTCTGTATGTATGTATGGAGCTTTTCTCCCCGGGTCTCCGCTGAAAATGGACAAGTGTCCAGTCGGACTGTCCCAGTCAACAAATGTAAAATAAAATAAATAAATAAAATAAAAATTTATTTATTTGACATTTGTTTACCAGGCTGGTCTGACTGGGTCTACAGAACCTGTTTTCAGCAGAGGCCCGGGTAGAAAAGCTCCACATACAGTACAATACAAATACATTATAATTCAATACAATAAAGATTACATTAGAAATACTTAACAAAAAATAAGTTGAAAGAACAAGCTGCTACAAGATATTGTAATATATTAGTACAATTCTATACAGTTAAAACATTACAGACGATAATAGTCACGCTCATTATACATGATGTAGAAATAGCAGTGATGCAAACATATAGCGAGAGAAAGTTAAGAAGAATAGAAGCAATAAAGCCTGAGCAGTAGCTTAAGGATATGGTATAGAAGCAGAGAAGGCGTTAGAAGAGCTTTAGGATCTTGCAGTCTGTGAGGGATTGAACTGTGAGAGTAGAGGAAGACCTGTGCATTAGGCAGGCTTTATGCAGGAGAAGAGCCATGTATTTTTGAGGTAATTTTTTAAAGAGGCTTTGAAGTGGGTTAGGCCAGGCATAAACCTGGTAGCTAGAGGTAGTGAATTCCAGTGTATAGAGACAGAGTATGAATACAGAGAGTGACCAGGTTTTCTTGTGGGTTTTGAGATAGTTAAGAGATTTTTGTCTTCTGATCGTAGGGATCGATTTGGTGTGTAAGATTTTGGCTAGTGCAGGGCAGGCAGTAGGCTTAAAAATAAGGTTGTGCAAGGTGGATAGCTGAACAAAGGCTAGTTGGTTGGGTAGTTCAAGCCAGTTTAATTCTAGGAGTGGTTTACAATGGTGTGTGTGATATTTAGAGTTTGTGGCAAACTTTGCAACTTTGTTGTAGCACTGTTCCAACTTGGTTAGGGTAGAATTTTGTAAGTTAGTTAAGATAAGGGTACCATAAAGAGGAGAGGGAAGTAAAAATATTTTTGCAAGGGTAGTTTTGGTTGCTGCAGTAAAGAAATGTTTATTTCTCTATAAGAATCCCAATTTTTAACGAGTTTTCTTTATATTTTGCTGTATATGGAGGTCAAATGAAAGTTTATTGTCAATGATAACACCTAGAAGTTTGGTTTCCTGCACTATTTCTATGGCAGTGCTGCCTGATGCAAGGATGTTGAAATGATCAGTGACAGGGGAGGTGTTTTTGGGATGAAATAGTACTAGTTTTGTCTTCTTTCGATTAAGAAAAAGTTGGGCATTTGTTAGCCAGGATCCGACTGCTGTAAAGGACTGTTGAGTTTTTGAGAGTAGTGCTAGTAGTGATTGAGCAGTGCAGATTATGGTGGAATCATCAGCGTATTGAATGAGGGTCTCAGGGTGAGAGGCAGTGTGAAGGTTGTTTGTAAAAATGTTGAAGAGTAGGGGTCCTAGGTTGGAGCCTTGGGGGACTCCATTAGGGTTGTGCAGAAAGGGTGAGAGTTTGTTGGACCATTTCACTGCTTGTTTACAATACCTGAGGTAGCTTTGAAACCATTTTATTGTGTTATGTGAGAAGCCTAAGTTAGACAATTTGTTCAAAAGTAAGGGGTGAGACACTGTGTCAAAGGCTTTGGAGAGATCAAGGAATACTGAGGCTGTATAGCATCCTGCATCTCTGGCCTTGTTCATGGTGTCTGTAAAAAATAATAGGGTTGTAGCTGTGATGTGGGTAGGTCGGAAGCCATATTGGGTTTTGGTTAAAAGATAGACAAGATGGAGCTGGAATTTATTGGAGAAAACTGGCTAAGAAACCAGGATATTGGGAGCAAATAACTAGAGAAAGGTAATAAAATGGGAAGAGGCCAAGAATTTATTTGGACTGCAGGTTAGAGAGTGCCTTCCCTATCAAGGACTGATATTAGACTATAGGCAAAGAGAAGGAAATGGGGAGTCCTAAACAAAAGATCAGCACTGGTAAAGTTTTTAGTAGAATCTAGAACAAAAGCTGGCACTAAAAATGGAATAATTAGTAGAGGATATAAAATATTGCTTGATAACTATAAGAATCAATCAGAGGAGGTTAGAAAGGATTGGGAAGAGAGATTGGATAAACAATTCACAAAGAAACAATGGGAGGATATATATGTAAATCTCCCAAATATGCAACAAAATCTACAAGATTTAGGATTTTTGCTTGGAAATGTTTATATAGATAATTTTATACCCCAAGTAGACTCCAGAGAATTTTTCCTCAGATAGACAGCAAATGTTGGAGGTGTGACGGGGGAGAAAGAGGTATTTGGGAACATATTTTCTGGGAGTGTGGTGGGTTAACAGACTTTAAGGATTCCCTGTGGGATGCATTGTCACAGATGCTGGGTGGCTGGATTGGTGTGATGAGGGAGATGATTTTTCTGAACTATAATACAGAATCGGAATTGCCTAAACGTGATAAGGCCTTGCTGTGTCTAATTATAGTGGCTGCCAAAAAGCAATTACTAGAAAATGGAAATCAAAATCTAAACCAACTATATTAGAAGTAGTGAATATAGTAACAGAGATAAAACTACTGGAATTGAGATCTTTAGAAAAGAGTTGGAGAAAACTACATAGGAAAAGTGGGAATTGTGGGAACAATACATGGGGAGGAATGAGATTTAAAAGAAGGAAGGACTTAAATTAGTTATGTAATGTTTGAGTGAAAATGATTGGGTAGATTATAAGTGATGTATAATGTTAGCAGCTAGGAGTGTGTCATTATGGTTTGTGATGTAAAATGCTTGCAACTAGGATTGTGTCGGTGTAGTTTGTTTTTATTTATATAAATGTATGAGTGCCTAAATCGTAAGTGATTGTTTAATAAAGATGTTTCTTGTTAAAAAAAGGGCAGGAATTGAATAATGTGTGTAATGTTGCTTAGGTTACATGACGTAAGGCAATATATTTTAAGTATAATGTTTGTTAATGTTAGCTTGTTAATACGGTTTGATTACTTTTGTATAAATGTAAATTTGCCTATGTTACAAGTGATAGTTCAGTAAAGGTGTTTAAAAATAATTAAATACTCTGTTCCAGTCTCTTGTTTTGTTTTCCAAATTTCTGTGCTATGTCTACATGAGTTCATTATATTTCTTCAAATGTAGTTAATTCTTATGTACTTGGTATATGACACAACAACATGCATTGGAACTATGGAAGAGGAACTATGGAAGAGGCATGTATATGTCCCCAAACATAGGCAGGGACATGAAGCATGTTTGGAAACAGCAACTGTCGATGTGTAGATATATAGATATATAAAAAAATTGAGGAGCCGTCAAGATTTTGAGTCTTTTGAGTGGGAATTCATCTCTGGTATCACTAAAGTGTTTGGATATCTTTTTTTAAACGTCTTGCATTCTGTAGCAGAGGTGTGGAGGGCAAGCTGTGTCACTGTGTAGCCAACAGTTTCATGCTCTTTGAAGGTGTCAGCAGTTGGGATAGCTCTGCCTTCCAAAATCCATGTAAGTGCTCATAGCACACTTCCTCCACCTGTGTCCATCTGTTGTGTCTGCAAGTGACTGTGGCATAGTGAAGTAGGGAGCTTTTCCTCCTGTAATGAAGGAGGCATTCCTGGAGTTACATAATGTAACTAGCATCTGATCTGTTACATGTTTTATTATCTTTTTTTACTGTTGCACATGACACTTTTACTGCAATACACAGGGACCAGTTGCATTTATATAAGAAAATGTTTTCTTTAAAGTTTATTTTAAAGCAATGTAATGCAAATGTTTTAATTATTTTCAGGGTTACTTCCTTCTTCGCTTCCTAGCCAGTAAAGTTGGGCAAGTAAAGTACCTGACATTTTTAAGAAATTTTGTTCTGAAGTTTCATGGGCAGCTTATTCTGTCTCAGGTAGGTGGTTTAAACATCTTTACATAGTAAGTGTAAATTATTGTAGTAAAGTTTTATTTAAATAATTGAGCATTTAAATGAGAATCTGGTTTAACTGCAGCATTTAATTAGTACAAGAGCAAAGCACTACCATCCAAAATAAAAGGACTGGTATGTTTAATTCATTCTAGCTTCTTTGCTTTTTTCAGCAGATCTGTGATTTGAAGTTAATCTTCAGAGTAAGACTCCATAGCTTTTAATCATTTACTTCAACTCCTCAAACTAATTATTGCTACATATAAAGTTACTGAAATATGAGGAATAAAAGACTAACCTGTATCTCTGTCTTGAAGAATTAGGTAACTCCACTGACAACACATGAAGCAGCAATGAATAAACACACCTGGGTATTCATTAAAGGGCCTAGCACACACCATATGGCTTGCACTAAAAAGGCCCTGTTCCGACAATGTGGTGTTTTGCAACTTAGAGACATGCTATCCACGATGAGGAAAGACCTCATTATCAGCTAATTTGCATGTCTCTGAATCATAGTTACTACTGCAAAATCTGCATGTCGCAGTAGTTAACTGCTGCGGCCACATTGTGTAGACATAGGAATTCCCCCGTCACTCTGAAGTACACATTCAAACACAAATACACATACACCACACTTCCCATGCTTGTCCCTGACTTGGCTGTCCATCCCCTATCTACTGGTCTTTCCAACTCTAATCTCTGTATTAGTTGAAATGCTATTAAGACATGAGACTTTGGAGTACTCCCTGGTAGCTAGCATTTCCCCAGCCCCCAATCCCCTGTAATGATGTTGGTGGTGTTACTGCATACATGTATTATCCGTAATGAGTAGTGCTCCCTCTAACCCTAATCCCTTATCCCCATAATGATGTTGGTGCAGTTAATGCATGCACATATATATTATCTGTGTTGGCTAGTGCTTCCTCAAACCCCCAAGCCCAGTACTGCTGTAAGTGCCATTATGGGACGCTGGTTTAGAGTAATCCATGGTGGCTAGTGGTTGCCCACTCCCAATTCCTATGCCATATTCACTTTCAGCTGATGAACATGGCCATTTAACTGTGTCCACTACCACAGTATGCTAGGGCTGACCTTGTTGATCTACGTATCCTAACAATTTCCTGAATCACTGTTTGTGTAGATGCGTTTCTCAAGGCAGTTGTGGGAAAGAGATTACATGGCTAATTAACTTATGCCTCTCTCCCCTGGACTGCCTCAATAGCTTCCAGTAGGGCTGCTGACCAACCCTAAGCATTGCTCACTTCATTGTTCTAGACTACCATGCAACACTGTTTTAGGTCTGTTCTGGAATTCCAAAAGGTTGCAGTGATGTGCACATAAAGGTATACAGATCATGGTACCTTTATGAATTCCCCTTCACACTCTTCTTGTCCGTCATACTTTATAATATGTTTTTTTAAGTGAGTGCATTTTGTAATCTGCAGATTTGTAAAATAAAAAAATTACTTTTTTGAGAACAGTAAAAAACATATAATATGATGCCTTTTTAAATTACTCTGAATTACATTGATTTTTCTAATTCTCAGTCATTTTGGCATCCTGTTGCATTTAGTCTCATGAATTTTTTTTTTAATTTTCCAATGGTTCCTTTAGTTGTTTAGAGTGTTGGTTTAATGCTGCAGCCTTGTTTTTTTCTGGAAGTTTTGTCATTGTTCTTTGTGCAGTTCATGTTATTTCTACCAGAATTTCCTCTTCTTGATTGCTTAATTGAATTGATCATCATGACATTTTTATAGTTGGCAAGCTGACAAACTTATATTTGCCTTTGATAAACCACCTACCCAGTCGTCTAGATTCTATGCAGAGGTCTAGATTCACTTGTCTTTCTATTTTCATTCTGTCATAGGTGCTATGGTAAAGCTTCTACTATCAAAAGCTAAAAAAAAAAAAAAAAGTGTATCAAGTTCCACTGATGACCACCTACCTGCATTCATTAAATCCCAGTACACACTTTTTATAATATATATATAATTTACTTTGTTGATAAACAGAAGTATTAGAGAAAGCAGAACTCTTGAAATCTGGAAGAAGTATAGGATTATACCTCTCTCAAAAGTCAGTGAATATTTAGAGGTTAAAAAGACAGGGCAGTAAACCTAATGAGTCATGTGGCTTAAATGTTTGAAAAAACATTTATACAACTAACTTACACAATACACACAAAACACCATACTATGTCTCCAACTCAGTATAGATTCAGGGCTGGCCATTACACTGAAAGACCAGTTACCAGGCTAAATGACTAAATCTCCATTAGTCTTGGAAAAGGAAGTTGTGCTTCAATGTGTTAAGACTCTTTAGTATTTTAAAAGCACCTCACACTGACTCCTGCCCATCTTCCTAGAATCACCTCTGTGTTCCTCAGTTTTACTTTAGAGAAATCACAACAAGAGACTTAGAACCTCTTCTGCAGCAAATATAAACTGACAGTCCACCAGGCACAGATGGCTTCTATTGCTGGTTCATACACCACTGCATAAACTTCTTCACAACTTCCTACAACATATCTTCAGTCTCTGCCTAACATAAAATATCATGCCTTATATATAGAAAAAAAAGCCATTAATCAGTCCAGTCCCAGGAATTCAATGTCTACCTCTTAGCCAGGACAAGGTGCCTGATTCCTGGGCTAGTGCTTCTGTTCTAGGGAATCTCCCAGAAAGAAAAATCAGAAACTTAAAAATGTTTCTTCTCGTGTATCATTAACTATGGACAGGGAATATTTGCTGGGATTTGCTAAGGGATTACTCTCTGCTTTTAATGTGTTAAATCCTGTTTACCCACTGCCTTTTAATGATTTCCCTCATAGTCTGACAGTGATTCCCAATCAGATGAGCAGGGAGGGGAAAGCAAGTGTGATTCTTCATAGGTTCATACTAGGCTATCTGCCCTAGGGCATTTGTAAGCCTAGCCAGAGTGTGTTTGGCTTTCACCACCCATTTTAAATGAGTTTTACTATGCCCTTTTTCAAGGTTAGTTTACTGTGCCTCTGTCTAACAGTGACACAGAAGTGATCCCCGGGGTAAACCTACGATCTCCCATCCACTCGTCAAGATTCCTCTTGAAGAGAGTCAGTGAGAGACTCTGCCTAACCTGGACTGGGATTCTATTCCAGAGTGAAGGGAGCCTCTGGGTTATGAATCTGTCCCTCCAGCATGTCCTATTTATTTCTGTGCTGAGGTTCAAGTCCCTCGAGCGTCTAGCTCGAAGGGATTTGGATTTTCTGAGGTGAAGCATGTCCATCAATTCCGGGTTGGACATGACCTTATACGTCAGGCACAGATCGCCTCTAAGTAGGTGGTATGCAACTGAGTAGAGCTGGAGTTTCTTTAACCGAGCAGCATATGGCATCTGTTTGAGCCCTTTGATCCTCTTGGTGAGGTACTTTTGGGGTCTTTCTAGTTGCTGCAGGTGTCGGGTAAGGTACATCCTAAATGGGGCATTGTATTCAATTATGGGCCTGATGAGGGATGAGTAAAGAGGCACGATGACCTCCCTTGATCTTGATGTGAATCCCTTCATGATAAGGTGGGCTATATAGAAGGATTTTCTAACCACTTTGGCCACGTGATTGTCAAATGAGAGATTGCTATCAACTTCGGTCCCCAGGTCCCTAATTACTTCTTCTGTACTTAATGGGTTACCACCTATGTGGTAATTTGTGGGCACTTTGTTTTTGCCAAAGGGGATGACTACACTTTTTGGCATTGAGCTTGAGGCCATGGCTCTGGCACCAGTTGTCTGTCTCTATGAGACCTTTTCGGAGGATGCTTGTGTCAGCTGGAGAGTCGATTATGGCGCCCAGTTTGCAGTCAGCTGCGAACTTGGTCAGCCATAGTCCACCCGTGTTGGCCTGTACCTCCGAGAAATATATACCGAACAAGAGAGGTCCCAGGACTGAGCCTTGTGGGACGCCGCTTGTGACTGGTTTGGAGTCTGGCATGGCTCCAACAATTCTGACCATGTGTGTTCTGTCCTTGAGCCAGTTTGCAACCCATCTAATGACATAGGGGTTTATATTTAAGCTGGAGAGCTTATCTATGATACCCGAGTGGGGTATTGTATCGAAGGCTTTTGCAAGGTCCAGGTAGGCTGTGTGGACCACCTTCCCCTCGTCAATGGCCTTGGTGACTGATTCAAAGAAATCGACCAGGTTTAAGAGGCAGGATCTACCCTTAACAAAGCCGAATTGGGTAGGATCCAGTGTCTGTAGGTCCCCAATATCTTTATTTATGAGTTCTATGATGATCCTCTCCATAGCTTTGCAGACCAAGCTAGTCAGGCTTATGGGGTGATAGTTACCAGGGTCCGTTGAGGCACCACCTTTGTGGAGAGGGACCACTGTTGCTGTACGCCATTCTTTGGGTACATATCCTGTAGTAAGGCTGAGGTTGAACAGTAGCTTTATGTTGGGGTTCAGCTCTTCTTGGAGTTCATGTAGGACGCAGCCTGGGGCACTGTCTGATCCCATTGATGCTGTGCTTTTTGCTTTGGAGATGGCGGCTCTTACCTGAGCATCTCAGATATCAGGGGGGCAGCACTCTGCTGCAATAGATATTTGCTCTTTTGGGGGGAGAAGTTTGCACTGAACCTGTCAGCCAGGATATTGGCAATGTCTGTGGGTTCAGTGTATTTTTTGTCATTTTGGACTAACTCTGAGCATATCTGGGAGTTACCACCTAGGTTCCTAACATAACTAAAGAAAGCCTTGTGATTATCTTTAGTGTCCTTTGCAATTTTTCTCTCGAAGCTGGCCTTAGATGATTTTATGAGGGACCGTAGTTTTTTGCTAATACTGATCAGAGATGCCTTCCCTTTTAGGGATTTTGCTCTATCATGTAGTAGCTTCCTTCTTCTATTGTATAGTTTATTTATGGCTGGGGTCCACCAGACAAGATGCCTGCCTTTGGGGGATTGGGTCTTGGTTTTATTTGGGATTGCATGATCCATGCATTCCTGAAGGTGTCCATAGAATGCGTTTATAAAGGATTCTGCTGTTTGGGTTGTATTTTCCACTGGCCCGGGGGCTTTGAAGGATTCCACCTCAGTTTTGAGGAGTGTGAAGTTTGCTTTAGAGAAGTCTTTCACTGTGGTTTTCTGGGCAGGGGGTGGGGTCGGAATGTGGATATGCAGTGAGATTAATTTATGGTCCGATCTTACCAGTGAGGGATATATCTCAGTTCTGGAGCATAGAGTCCCCATGTTGGTGACGATCAGGTTCAGTATGTTTTCCCCTCTTGTGGGAGTGGTGACAATTTGTTCCATAGCATTTGAGTTTATAAATTCTAGGAACCTTTGGGCTAAGGTGTTAGGGCTTGAGTAGTGCTCCCAGTCTATGTTTGGGTAGTTGAAATCGCCCAATATAATGCTGTTTGGAGAGACCTTCATATTTTCCAGTGTTTTCAGGAAAGCCGAATGGGGTTCCTGAGTTTGGGAGGGTGGTCTGTAGCAGGCTATAAACTGAAAGGCAGTTTTACCCACTGTTAGTTGCACATGGATAGTCTCCGATGCTTCGTGCTGTGCCACCAACCTGGAGGTGTGGGTATCTTTGACGAATATTGATACCCCCCCTCCTTTTGTGGTTCGGTCCGAGTTTTGGGGCCGAAAAGAATGGTATGAGGTATAACCTGGTAGTGCTGGGGTGCTCTCAGGAGCCCTGAACCAGGTTTCTGTTACTGCACAGATATCGATGTTCTCCATGCTAAGGAGAGTTTCGAGTGAGTGTATCTTGAGGTTTAGACTTCTGGCGTTGAGTAGCATTACTCTTAGTTTCTTTTTCTTTGTGATACCTATGGAGGTGGGTTTGTCTTTTGAGCCTTGCCTAAAAAAGGCACTATGGGGGTGGCAAGAGCCTTTGCCAATATCCGAAAGCCCAGGGGTGACAGGTGCAAGCCATCCCTAGCGAAGCAACATGGCTTGTCGAGCATGTCATCCCAGGCTGACAGGGACTGGATCCCCTTAAAATGACACCAATAATTCAGCTAATTGTTGAAATTGATCATCTTGTCTTTATATTGTGGCATCATTCTTGGTGAGGGTAAGATGCTACTCAAGGTCAGGGTCATACCGGCCTGGGCTACATGCTCAGAGAGCTCCTCTATGTCTCTTTTCATGTAGTCCAGGGAGGTACGTCTCAGGTCATTTACACCAGCATGGACAATGACTGAGTCATAGTTGTACTTGCCTTGGAGTGACCTGAGTGCTTGTGTTATGTGGCGGATCCTAGCGCCCGACAGGCAGCTCACCGTGACCTTCTCCTTGTTCAGCCTGGTGAGCGGGACATCAGTGTGCCTGACAATAGAGTCACCTATTACAAGTGTATCAGGTGTGTTGTTTAGCCTTAAGGGCTGTGACTGTTCGGCACACTGGCTTTGTGAACTATGCTTTGCACGTGTTTTGTTTTGGGGTAGCGGTTGCTTGGGTGTCTGCTTTGGAGGTCTCTGTTGCTTAGGCAGATTTTTATTTAGAGCCTCTGAGTATGATTTTGCGTGTTTATGTGTTTGGTTTGCTGATGTAGTAGGTCTATATGAGACTGGAATTGTATTGTGTGTGGTTACCTTCTCCTCCTGACTGGTTACGCCACTACTGAGTTGAGAGAGCTCAGCCTTCAGTTTGGCTATATGGTTGTATCTCTCACATATGTTTGAACCTGTTGGGAGGAAGAGAGGGTTGTCTGTGTACATGAGGCAGTTGTAACATTGCCTCAAGATTCCCAGATTCACCAACTGGACTGGAGAGGAAATTACAGCTGACCTTTGGACATGCTAGAATAGTATAAGGAACTCCTTTATAATTGAGAAAAAGGACCAGTGGGGAACAGAGTACTCAAAGGGAGTATGTGAGGCTGTAGTGCTATTTAATTTTTAGTGCTAACTTATAGAAATGTTTTTGTGAGCAAGTGCCGGGCTATAGATTAAGAATAAGGTGTTTATTTTCTGAGCTACAGCAGTTCTAGGGGAAAAAGTGAAGAGCAGACTTTGTGGAGCTGAGAATGGTTTAAACCCTATTAAGCAGGTTTAATTCTTCTCAAACTGGACATTTTGATTATGCGGAAAGTATTTCTTCAGACTTCCCCCCAGAAGAGTTAGACTGAGATAAACAAAATTAAATATTTATTTCAATGGAAACAGAATGAAATCCCTATCTCCCAGCAAAAGTACATTATGATTTGTTGCCTGTAGATATTCCACAGCCTGCAGCTGTTCCCCCTTGTCGACTGCTTTTGAGGATGTTTTCTGTACAGCGTACAGTAATGTCTGACAGTCAGGCTCCTGTGCCCAAAAAGTCTGATAGGTTATATAAAGTACCTTAGACACTTACATTCTTGTGTAGTTATCCCAAATCATATCTTGCAGTTATTTGATTATCTAAGCCTTCTCCTGCTAAATATATTGTGAAAGTTGACTTCATTCCCTTTGGCAAGTGTGAAGCTTTTGACATATTTGGGTAGTTTATTTTTCTGATACATGAACTTTCAGAATTTTGAATTGCCAGGCTCACATGTTACAATTTTTACTGGTTTCTTTTAAGAGCATTACAAAGTTCAGTGTTAGCCTTTCTCTTCAGAGGTTAAAACTTCTTTGAATTCCTTAATTGCTTATGCTTCTCAGGTGCTCTTACTACTCTGCTGATGCTGTATCTAGTGTGGCTGCAGTTAGTCCAATTATAAGAAGATTTGCTTGGTTATATTCTCAGAAATTACCGGATGTTAAAGCAGAAATTATAAATTCTTCCCTTGGACAAAGATGTGTTATTTGGGCCTTCTGCTGCTGAGGTCCTTAAAAGATTTGATGAAAAAGGAAAATCGGTTCAAGGGGTTACTCATTTTTTAACGCTCTTTTTCAAAGTTCTTTAAAAACTTTCCATCCTTTTCCATAAAGTAGAATGTACAGAATTTCAAAATGCAGTGGCAAAGAGACTCAGAGATGAAAGGGGAGCCTACCAGAACAAAGGACATTCCAAAAAATCTGAATGACTATTTGTCTCTTCAGTCCTCCCTGAAGGGTAGCCTGTCCCACCACTATGAATCAGCACCCCACCTCCTCAGCTCTTCAAGTCAAGAGCAAAGAAAAAAAAAAAGCACTTCACTGTAATAACCCGTAAGTGATTGGCAAGTTCCATGAAACACCCCTCCCCATCCCCAGTCATTCAGGTCTCATTTCTGTACCCTGCTCCCAACCCTCCTTTTAATATATTTTATTAAAAAAAAAAAAAACTTTTGACTTTTAAACTGTAGCAAACCATTTGCTACAAATGTAGCAAATAGTTTCTAAAGTTTATACTCTGCCTAAACAGAGCGCTACAGCATTCGGGTTTTATTTATTAAAAAAAAAAATATATATATATATATATATATATATATATATATATATATATATATATATATATTTTGTTTTACTTTTAAACTGTATCAAACTGTTTGCTGCAATGTAGCAAGCAGTTGCTACAGTTTAGATCATAGATGAAGTGCTACAGCAGTCAGGTTTGACCACGAATGCAATACCGGCTTTTAAAAAGGCATTATTATATTAAAGATTGATTCAAATCAGCTGATTGTGCCCAAATTCACTTTCCACCCAGGGCTGTTGCCCCTCTCACTCTGTCCTAGCTATGCTGCTTGTCTCCCCTTCCCCCAACTCTGGCAATTCTAGCACTCTCTCTGTCAATCTAAAAGCCTATATCTTCCTCTGTGGCTTTAGACTATCTTGGCAAGTATGTTCTGAGACTTATTCAACAGGGGTACTGATGGCATTGGGAATCTCCTCCCCCTTTTCAGAGAGATTCCTCTGTATACTGCCCACCAGATATCCCTGTTTCCTTCTATTTTAGAACAAATGTTGCCCCAGGGGGTGATATAACATATATCCTCAATTCAGATGGGTAAAGGTTTTTATTCAAGGATTTTTTTGTTACCAAAGAAAGGCGACTTAGAGACCAGTCCTAGACATTTCCTTTCTGAATCTTTTTTGTCAAGTTTCCAAAATTCAAAATGTTATCTCTTTAAATCCTGTTACCTCATATCCTTCTGCAGTTTCATGGTAACACTGGTCTAAAAGATGTTTATCACATTCCACTTTGCAAGGAATCAAAACATTTTTTTAAGATTTTCTTTGTCTGTCCTACGTTACTGTTTTACTCTTTGGTCTGTCCATTATACCAAGGGGATTTACAAAGTATGTGACTCCAGTAATTATTTACTGCAAACTTCAGTGCATTTACATCTTTCCATATCTGGACAGTTGTCGTATATTTGCAGATACTTCTTCCAGTTGAAGGGATTCCCTTACATGGGTTATAAAACTCCAGCTCAGTCTGGGGTTTCAGTTGAACTTATAGAAATCATCTCATCCCTTTCCACTCACTAGTTTTTCTGGGATGTCTTCTGGATTTGTGCCTAGGATGAGCCTTTCTTCCTTTGGACAAAGTAGAACAGTACAATTCAATTTTTCTCACCTTCTCCAGCCATTCACAGGCTCATGCCAGGGAATTTCTCAGGAGTCTGGGTTTCATGGATTCTATGATTATTATGATTCTCTTAGCCAGACTTCAAATCAGAAGAATTCAGTGGTGCCTCAGATCAGTCTGGACTCAGCATCAGCACCCCTTATCTTTTCAGATTACAGCTCTGGGGGTGGGAGAAGGGAATTATTGTGGTGTTTGCACCAGTTGTCTCTTGACACAAGTCTGCCTTTTTCCCTTCATCCCCTTTTCAGTTTGTCAAAAAAATGCTTTAGACTTTGCTTGGTGAGCTGTTTTAAAAGGGGTAAAGTGCAGAAAAAGCATTTAAATGTCACATTGAATTTGGCAGTAACCAATTAATTGAAGGTCTTATATCCTCTCTGTTTTCCAAGACCTCTGCAAGTTATCACAGACAATACTGCAGTGGTGTGATACATAAACAAGGGGGCACCAGCTCTTATTCCATTTGCAGACTTGCTATAATTGCCTGGGATGTAGCAATTCAGCTCAGTTTGACTCTTCAGGCTTCATACATCCTGACAGAGCAAAACATTCTAGCAGGCAGGCTTAACAGGAACAGAACAGATGCTCATGAATGGAAACTACATCTGGGAGTGGGAGATTTCCAGGAATTAATCTACTTGTGGGTAACACCTTCAATAGAACTGTTTGCCTAATTTCAAAATAGAGTGACAGCTAAAGAAATTCTGAGCTAAAGAAATTCTGCTCCAGGATTCCTTGCAAAACTGGCCTGGCTGACAGATGCTTTTTCATTTCCATTGATTGGACTGTTTTTGTATGCCTGTTCACCCTTTCCACTGATACACAGGGTCCTTCTAAAAGTTATGAGTGACTGTATAAAGATAGTGGTAGTGACTCCCTTTTGGCCCTGGTAACAGTGGCTCTGTCTTTTGAAATTGTCCAGAGGCATTTACCACAAATCACCTCACAGACTAGATTTACTCACATAGGGCAGGGTTTGTTTGATAAACCTAAATCTGAAGACTCTGCAAATGACTGCTTTGAAGATGGAATTTTAGTGCCTTTTAGGCACTATTTTTTCAGAGGATGTACAGCAGGTATTAAAGGAGGCAAAAAAAAGCTGCTTGTAGAAAATCATATTTGTGCAAGTGGAAAATATTTTCTTGCTGGTGTCAGTCTAAGAACCAGGACCTTTCAAGGTCAGGTTGCTTCTGGCTTTTTATTATTTGTGTGACTTATTATCCTCTGGCCTCTGTTACACTTCTGTCAAGATCATATTTTGGGCATTTCTGCTTGTCTGCCCTTAAATCCCTTTTTTCTTCCTGTCCTCAAGTTAAGCAGCTCTTGAAAAGGGGGTTTACATATTCATCCTGTTCTTAACATGGAAAACCGCAACTCATTGCTCTGACGAAGAAGAATATCTGGGTTACAAGCTCTTATGGTGAGTCAAACCTACCTCATTTACTATAAGGACAGGGTTTCTTTGAAAACTAATCCTTTTATGCCTAAAGTGGCTTCAACGTTTATCTAAAGCCAGAGTTAATCTCCCTGCAAGTATTAATCTGCCTGCATTCTGTCCAGAATGTAAAAAAGGAGAAAGAATATTGCATGGATTGGATGTCTCTGGGAATCTCAGAAAAGCCAAACAGCTGTTTGTCTCCTTGAAGGTAATAAAAAAGGACAACTGATGTAAAAGCAGACAGTTTCCAGATGGTTGTTTTAAGTCATTTCTCATTGCTATGCTCAACCATAACAATCCACTTCCAGGCATGGTCAGGGCCTTTTCTACCAGGGCTTTGGCTACTTCTGTGGATTTCTGGGAAGGGATGGATTCTAGAAGGATTTAAGAAATAGCAACATGGTCCTCTGTACATAGTTTCAGAATACATTATAAAATGGAGTATTTTTCCCAATTCCAGAACAACCTTTGCCAGGACTATTTTTCAGGGGCTTCTGGATTCTTGAATTCCTTTCACCACCTTAGTTATACCTAAGCTATGCCAATCTTCCCAAATAGTTTGGACTACTGCGACAGTGATCTTTTAGAACATCTGCTGTTATAGTAAGCTCACATACACAGCTATGCTTTATCATTGTTGTCTCAGAATGGGTACTAGCACTGTTTAACATTGTCGTCTCCAGTGTGTCAGCTAGTTTTAGAAAACTTGTCCCTGCTCAAAACAGCTATAACTTTGTCACTGAAATATTAAGTTGATCACAAAAAGCAGCAGAGCCTGTCAGTGTCTGGCAATATTTTAGTATCTGAATTTATGAAAACAGTCATCTGTGTTTTTGAAGAAAAAAACAGAAACACTCCAAAAACTGCTATAAATATTGGTAGAGTACTTTGTAATACTTTTTAGCTAACTAAATATTAAAACTATTACTCTGTCTACATTAAATTAGAAAGCAGCAAATAAAAAACATCATCTGATTGTACTGTAGGCTGTACAGAGTATAGTGGTTTTATCTGTACAATGATTAGTTCTGAGCATACCTGCAAAAATGTCTGTTTAGACACAACTGCTATTTGAATTATGAACATTCATGTACTGTCTTTAATTTAGTGTCTCACTTAACTTGAGTCCAGTTCCCTTTACACATATGTGAAAAATACTTTTACAAACTAACCCCAGGTTTTTTCTTTCATCCAGTTTGCTGTCCACCTTACCTCATATGGGTTGAAGTTTAAAGCATATAGCTTTGCTGTGATGCCAGTATGGGGAATAATTACAAAGGCTTTGGCCAGCTCAAGAAAAGCCACATGCACTGCATGGCCAACATCTACAACCTCTATAACCCTTTTGTAGAAGTTTACCAGATTAAATAGACAGTATCTACCCCTCACAAAGCTAAACTGTCAAAGTTTGTCTAATAAGATTCTTGATATTCCAGTTTCTGAGGTCAGTTATATTCTATGGCTTTGCAAGAGATTAAGGGATTCTGATGTCTTGGGACTTTGAATAAAAGTATCAGGGGTGAAGATGGCATTGAATTTGTTTGCAAGGATAACCAAAGAACTGATTGTGGACTTCAGAAAGTTTCAGGAAGCACATAAACCTCTAGAGATAAAGGGGTGTCAGTGGAGATGGTAAAGAGCACAAAATTTCTCGGAATACACATCTCAGAGGACTTGTCCTGGTCAAAGCACACCAGTTACACTGTTAAAAAAGTGCAGCAATGGTTGCACTTCTTAAGGAAACTGAGAAAAGCAAACTCGTTGCAGTCCATCCTCCAAGCATTCTGTAGGGGCACCATTGAGAGTGTCCTAACCAACAACATCATAGTCTGATATAGGAATTGTAAAACCTCAAACCATAAGGCTCTCAGGTGAGTTGTAAGGGCAGCAGAGAAAATCATTGTTTCTTTACTTACACCCTTGGAAGACTTGCATGAGACTCACTGTATAGGAAGAGCCAGAAAGATAACCTTACCCATCCTGCAAATGACATGTTCTTTTGCCTCTCATCAGGTAGAACATGCAGAAGCATGCACTGTAAGACTTCCAGGCTGGACAGCAGTTTTTTCCTGTTATCTATTAGACTGTTGAACTCTGTTGACAGGCGAACTAGATTAAAGTAAGATGCTTCATCCCTCCAATCACCTAGGCATGTATATATCTATCTGATCAGGAATAGTACACATTACAGGCTCATCACTTCTACTAAATTTACTTTTTACACAGTTCATATGAGTGCAATATAGATAGTCAATGTCCATATTTAAATGTGCAATTATAACCATCTGTTCTTCACCTGTGCCCTTATACAAGAAATTCAAGGTTGTGCACTATACATTGTGCATTTTCTGTATGTTGTTCTTTTTCTTTTTATATGCTATGTTCTTGTGATGTCAAATAACTTTTTTACTAAAATATTTTTCTGCATGTATGTCCTTGCACTGGCAACGAAGCAACGCAATTTTGTTCAGCTATACTGTGGTATAGATTTGAATGACAGTAAAGTTTACTTTGACTTTGACTTGACTTTGGTGAAATCTTTTGGATCAGAATAGGAGGTGTCATTATGAATAAATTCAAAGAAATTTTGAGTATTTTTTACACTCCTTGTGTAGCTGTAGACAAATTTAGAATTATCTTTAGTTTTGGAGGCCAGCCTAAGTTCATGAGCTTCTTTAGTGGACCTGACAGTGCTCATCATTTTTTGTAATGCCTTTGATATTATCCTTAAGAAGATGAGTTTTGAATCTGTTAAATAATTTAAAGAATTTATTTCTGTCATTGTACAGTTCATTTATGACTACCAGGGTAGTTTATTTTTGTATTTCTTGTGATACTTGGCCCTGATAGGGACTGCTAGTCTTTTTCTGAATGGGAGTAGAATTCCTTCCTTATAATCATTGCTAGTGAAATCTTACATCGCTCATTCAAATTCTGCCTTCTTTTCAAACTAATTTCTCCTGCGAAACATTATTCTGCATACATTATTCCCACAATTCCTATTTTTGCTGTGTAATATGCTCCTACTTCTTTCCTAAATATCCCATTTCTAGTTGTTTTATCTCTATTACTATATTCACTACTTCCATTATAGTTGACTTAGACTTTGATTTACATTTTCTAGTAACTGCTTTTTTGGCAAACACCATAATTATACCCAGCAAGGCCTTACTATGTCTAGGCAATTCCAATTTTGTAGCATAGCTCAAAAAAAGTATTTCCTTAGTTATACCAATTTGCTCGCCCAGTATTTCTGAAGAGTAGTCTGCAGGGAATTTTAAAGACTGTCAACTTATATATTCCCAATTACCTTTTTCCTCCCCATCACACCTCCAACATTTGCTATCTGAGGGAATATTCTTTGTAGTCTACTTGGAGTATAAAAATACCTATGTAAACACTTCCAAGCAAAGATCCTAAATCTTCTAGACTTTGTTGCATATTTGGAAGACTTACATATATCCCCCATTGTTTCAGTGTGAATTGTTTGTCCAGTCTCTCTTCCCAATCTTTTTAAAACTCCTCTGATTGATTCTTATAGTTATCATGTAATATTTTATATGCTCTGCTAGTTATCCCTTTTTTAAAAGCTGTTTCTGTTCTAGATTCTACTAAAATCTCTACCAGTGCTGATCTTTCGCTTAGGATCCAATTTCTTTCTCTTTGCCTATACTCTGATATCAATCCTTGATAGGGAAGGCAATCCCTAACCTGCAGTCCAAATAAATTCTTGGCTTGTTCCCATTCTATTAGCTTTCTTTGTCTAATTATTTGCTCCTAATACCATCAATCCTTTGCTAGTTTTCTCCAATAAATTCCAACCCCCTTTTGCCTATTGTCTGTATCCCTAATTGCAGTCACCTCTATGGACAGAATTTCCTTTCCCTGTTCCCATGCTGGCTCAGTTCTTAGAATACCTTCTTTTACTTTATGAATATAATATTCTTTATGGTTATTGTTATTCTTATTAAGGATCTGTATCCAAAATTCCAGTCTCTCTTTCTCAAGCTCCCCTTGTTTTATTATCATCCTTTTTTACTTTGAATTATAGCTTTCTGCTTGTGCTATGTATAGGAGCCTTAACTGTATAGCTCTGAAATACCCCTTTAAATCAGGTAATCACAAACCACCTTGTTCTATTAGAGGAATCAGCTTATCCCACCTGATTCCTACTGTCTTCTCTTCCCAGATAAAATTCTTCAGCTGTTTATTAATTGCTATCCACATATTCTCCTGTCATTGATAAAATATGCCTGATCTGTGTATAGAACTAAAGGGACTAAAAATATTTAATTGCTTATATATTCTTATCCATAAAACAGAGCTTCCAATTTCTCAGTTTTTGTGTTACCTTATGTTTAGTCTCTTTCCACATATCCCTAACTGCTTCAACAGACTCCTGTTTAATCCATACTCCTAAGTACTTCATTTTAGTATGTCCCCATAAATGTGGATATTGCTGAACAAATTTCTGTGTAGGTACATAGTTTACCGTTATTGCCTTTGTTTTAGCTTCATTAATTTTATATCTTGAAAAGACTTGAAACTGTCTCAAAATATTCTACAACTCTGAATTGTCCTTTTCTAGTTTTATCAGGTATAAAATAATATCATCTGCAAATAAAGCAAGTTTTTATTGACTACCATACCAACTATATCCTTGAATTGCTGAGTTCCTTATTTTCTTTGCAAGTAGTTCTAAGTATAAAGCAAATAATGAAGGGGAAAGAGGACACCCCTGACTGGTTCCTCTGTTCAAACAGAAATTATCAGAGAGGAACCTACCCGTTTAATTTCCACCTCTGATACCTCATATATTCTCTTAATCAACCTTATAATTTTATCAGGAAATGCAAATGCTTCCATTGCCCTGCTCATAAAATCCAAACTTACTCTGTTGAATGCTTTCCCTGCATTAAGACCCACCACCAACAGCGGTATGTTCTTACATTCTGCTTCCCTCTGGATCATCATTGTTCTGTTAATGTTGTCACATATTTGCCCACCTTTACAATACCACACTGATCCATATCTGTCAATTTCGGCATCCCCTTTGCAATTCTTTTAGCCATTATAGATATAAATACTTTATAATCATGGTTTAGAATTGAAATGAGCCTATATAAAGCTGGATGTGATGGGTATTTTGCCTTTTTAGGTATTACAGCCACAACTGCTTTCTTGCAGGATGTTGGTACTTCTCCTCCTCCTCTTAAAATGCTGCTAAACAAAATCTTCCAGATCTCTTATCAGTTTTTTCCCCTCCTAGTTTCCAAACGTCCACAGGAATACCATCTATCCCTGGGGACTTTCCTGTAGATTGGGAGGGTGGCTTAATGGCTAAGGTGTTTGCCTTACAAACACAAGATGCAGGGTTTGAGTCTCACAAGGGATAATTGGCTAGACTTAAAATGGCTCGCAAGGGCAGTTAGCTTAGTACTAAACTATGAACCTATGAACCTATGGTTTTATCTCATCTCCTCCTATCCTAATTGTTAGTAATTGAGTGTCATCTACCTCTAATCTTGGCATATTTAATTTGCCCATAAACATTTCCATTTGTACCTTTTTTATTTCTGTATTTCCGTGCTTTATACAGACTTTAATAAAATTTCCAAAATATTTCTAGTACTTCTACAGGATCTCTTGCTATCTTCCTTGTTATATTGGCAAAAACCCTTTCTAATTTCTGTTGTCTGATTCATTGTAATAAATGATTTTTTGTGTTCTAGAGTTATCAAAAAAAACAGTTGCTTAACAGCAGACTTTCTAAACTCATGCATATTGTCGAAATAATCCCTTATTTTCTGTTTAGCATTCTGCAATTGCACCTGTTCTTGTTTTGTGAGATTCCCCCTGTTCTGCAATACTTTAATCTTTGTCAGTCCCTCTAAACAATTCTTGTTATCACTCATTCTTTTATTTCCACCCTATTTTTTAAACTCCACTTTAATTTTATCCCACACCCTAGCTACATTTTCAGGAGAAATTTCTATCTTCTCTAGTAACTCCTGAGTAATTCCCACTACTCATTCCTTGAATTCTTCTATTTTCAACAGATTGGTGGGAAATTGCTAGTGTTTTATTTTTATTTCATTACCCTGCATTTTTATTTTGGATATTATTGTTGCATGATCTGAAATAGTTATTGGATGCATATCAAAACTTTCAATTAATTGCACATTTTCCTGTGAAATATAAGTTCTGCCTAGCCTAGCCTAGTTTTTGTATCTTGGGGAATAATATGTAAATTCACTCCAGACTCCTACTACTGAATTCACATGTTCCATGCCAAATGTTTTCATAAATTTCTTCAAAAATCTACCCTCTTTGGCTATATTTTCCCTTCTGGGGCCCCTAGATACATACGCACTGTTGTAAATTAAATTCTTGTCCCTGTGGATAAGTAATATTCCCTGCTGAAAGTTGATTATTTCTCCCATAATTTTCTTAAGGTCCATTGTAGCAGTTTTAGGTGGAATATAAATACATGCCAGTGTAATCCCCCTCCCTTTTCAACTCAGTAGCCCCTTAGAATTGCAAATCTACCACTATTATCTCTTTTATCTCAAAGCAAACTTGGTAAAAACAAATCCAACCATGGAAAACTTGAGCAGTCCAAACACTGGAACTTAACGCTGTTCTTTTAGAAAATCTGACAAGTTTATTGCACCAAAACAGTACACTAATACACTGAAAGAAGATAACCTAGGTTTTGTCCTACATTCACGGACTTCATCAGAACAAGTAAGCCCAAACTCCCACTCCCTTTAAAAATACCTATGAATTAAACAATAATTCAATTACATCATTGGTATCCATAACAACATTAAAAAGACATGCTCCTTAAAAATGTTTTCAACCAGAACCATGTTTTTAACTATAAAATTCAAATACTTCTTTTAACAATTATATTTCACACAAATTTCATATCGTCTAAAACGAACCGTATATTTAGTTGGTCAACAAAGGGAATTTTAAAATAATAGTTATATTAATATATGAAAGCATGCTTAACATTCAAAATAATGTTTAAAAATATTAAAAATGATTAAATAAACCTTTTAAAAATAAACCTTTTAAAACTTAATCAAAGTAAATTATACTACAAGGGACCAGGTCTGTACATGAACTTTATCCTAAAATATGTTTTAACTTTAACAAAGGGGAGATACTAATACTGCCATTAATACCTGGATAGGTGGTGGCATCTAATCTTATTTGCCACTTCATTTCACTAATGTCCAAATGGACATTCAATACACATCCTTGAGCATCCTTAGTAATTTGTTGTATCACACTAAATTTAAATTCATGTTTGGGATGCTGTCTAATATGTCTATACAGGGCATTAGTATTTTTCATATGTCTTATGTCTAAAACATGTTCACCTATCCTTTCTCTTAATGTTCAACAAGTTTTACCTATATAAAATGCTGGACATTGGTCACATCTAGCAATATATACAACATTCCTACTAAAACAATCAAAATGTCCCTTAATATAGATAACTTTATGTGCTACTACTATTTTATTTCCTGTGGTGGAGATATGCTTACAAATACTACATCTTCCACACCTAAAATTTCCAACTGCCCTACAAGACTCTACTCTATGAAGATAATTCCTTTCTAAAAGATGTTTAAAACATCTATCTTTCCTATATACATTTACAGGTGGAGTTCTGATTTTGCTGCAAACATTCACATCTAACTTCAAAAGTTCCCAGTTCCTTCGTATAACCTTAACCAGGAATTCTGTATCTACGGTGTAAGTAGTAATAAAATACAAACAATATTTCCCTTCTCTTTCTTTACTTTTCTTTTTGCCAGTTCCCACATTAACTGCCTGTAAATCAATATCACTGATTTCTTGTGTATTAACCTTTAATATAGGTTGATAAAATCCTTTGTCCCTTTTTACCATAATCTCCTCTTTTATAGTACTAACTAAAACAGCCAGATATCCTCTTCTTATAAACATTTCCATAATAAATTGTAATTCATCCTTAAATCTCTGAAAATCATTGGTCATTCTGGCAGCCCTAACCATTTGGCCCTTAACAATAGCCTTTTTCTGATGGCTAGGGTGCCAGCTTTGATAATTCAAATAAGAGTTGGAGAAAGTGGCCTTCCTATAGATATTAGATGTAAGCCTCTTTTTATCTTGATCTACTACTAACTGAACGTCCAAGTAATATATTTCTGTAGAACTATATGTATATGTAAATTTAAAAAATTCTACAGTGCTATTAATGTACTTCAAAAATAATTCCAAATTTTTACTATCTCCATTCCAAACAATACAAATATCATCCAGAAATCTTGTGTAATGCTGAATATACTGTTTGAAATCACTCTGAAATACATACTCCTGCTCCCAATAAGACATCACATAATTTGCATAAATGGGGGCACATGCTGCCCCCACTGCTACTCCTGTTACCTGTTTAAAATAACTACCCTCAAAGAACAGGAAATTATTATCCAATACAATTTCCATAAGTGTTAACAAAAACATTTACTTGGTCTTGTTCAAAAAGCCCAGTTTTATTCAATTGTCTCCCCAACCAGTCCAGACCAATGTTATTTGGAATTACTTTGTATAAATTACACACGTCAATAGTAAGAAATATAGTAGAAGCATCAATTTTTACCTCATTTAATTTATGCAAGAAATGCCATGAATCCCTTGTAATATAGTCAAACTTAGTAAGCCCCCTTTGAAGGTGATGGTCAAGATACTTACTAATAAATACCGTCTTATTCCTTTTATCATCAACTATTGGCCTAAAAGTTACATTACTTAAGCCTTTATGTAATTTAGGAATGCCAAATATGTTGCTCACCATAGGAAAATCATTTTTCAAGTAATTAAATACCACTTCATTAATCTGACCCTGGTATAACATATCTTCTATCATTAAATCTATTTTTGAAAAAGTTACATGAATCTCATTTAATGTAACTTTTCATATGCCTCACCAGTCAACATTTGAAACATATAATTACTATAGTCATTTTTATCCATGACTACAATCCCATTACCCTTGTCAGGTTTCATAAAGTTTAATATTTTTATCTGTGATGAGCTCATTTAATAAAACCATTTCATCTTCACTTAAATTATTATTTTCACCATTTAAACCATACTTTTTACTTTTCTTAAAAAATTCCCTTATTTCTAATTCACAGGCTTTTTCAATTAAGCCAAAAACGGACCAGCACGTACAGGATGATGGTAATAATATTTATTGCTGCATCATAGCACAAAAAATCTTGTCAGCATAGGTAAAAACCTATGCTGAAGCAAACCGGTTTCGGCTATTGCTAGCCTTTCTCAATGCCAGAATAAGATAAAGTAGAAACATCCACCATATTAGACCCTTTTTATAGTCCCACTCTTAAAGTGATATGACCCGCATTTAAAGTGAGTACATTGTTATACAATATACAAAACCCATAATAGGCAAATCTCAATAGTCAACAAAAAAATATATATGCACATATCTCATGTTAAATTGTAACATATTAGAGACATGTACATATATATAAACAATAATCTGCACATGTTAATTATTATGTGCAGATAATATAAAGCAATAGAAATATGATAGCCATGCCACTCTAAATATACTACAAATACCAATACATATATACCTGGCACATATTAATTTATAAAACTGAATTGTGCCAGCTATAATAAATGTTGCAATATTTCATATTTGCATGGTTACCCATATTTTGAAAAAGTTGAAAATCAAAATAATCACCTCAATACAGTTTAATATCCACTCAATATGATGGTTCTAATGTGTTTAAACCTGGTCTGAATAGACCCCCTAATCTGATTATCCATTTATTCTCCATATCATTCAGTTTTTGGTGCCATCCTCCTTTAAATTTTCGATGGAGAATAATTCTGTCTATAATGACAAATGTAAAAGTAGCTGAAGGATGTTCCAAAGTATGTTTATATAAAGCGTTG